>NC_056747.1:151793012-151918193 GCF_019279795.1 Protopterus annectens
TTTTTCTGTGTTTT
This sequence comes from Protopterus annectens, assembly GCF_019279795.1. Lineage (NCBI taxonomy): Eukaryota > Metazoa > Chordata > Ceratodontiformes > Protopteridae > Protopterus > Protopterus annectens. The sequence continues at coordinate 151,793,027 of NC_056747.1, forward strand.
CCCCTTTCCCCAGTAAAATCTTTGATTGCCTTTGGCCCTTTGGCCTTGGGCCCTTTCTTAAAGTTGTTAGAGTTACCCTTTTGGGACTTTTGATATTGGATTGCCTTAATCCTATTTATCTTTATATAGTTAAATAGTGGTTACTAGTTGCCTTTGAGCTGTGTGTATTGTGCGAGTTAGTTAGATTTCCTCTAACTTTAAATATTTCATAGTTAAATAGTGTGTTTCCTTTACATTGGATTTTGTGAAATGTCTGAAGAGAAGGAAAAACATCCAAAGTCTGGGTTTAAAAAATGCCCAGACTGCGGACAGAAGATGTCCGTCATGGATGCCCATGTGCAGTGTGTTTACTGTTTGGGTGAGGTGCACCTGCAAGAGTCATGCAGTATCTGTCACTCCTTTTCCACTAGAGTACTTGCAGAAAGGAAGAGGCATTTAATTGATAGGGGTATTATCAAACACCCTTTTTCAGAGGCATTGTCTGACCAGGATGGGGCCAGCAAATCATCCAAATCTTCCTCTGAATCCAAGTCTAAGAAAGGAAAAAAGTCAAAGTGTTGTGACTTCGGCTCCACTGACTTCAGAGCAGACAGTCTGTTCTTTTCGGAACCGGGACACTGCTCTGGAACCAGTTGCCGAAAAACCTCCATCTCTACTGCTCCATTCGGCTCCATTTGTTCACTCTTCCAGGTCTTCTGTCAGCCTGCCCGATCTGGACATGGACTAGCTGGTTCAGAAACTCTTAAAGGCACCAGGCCTAGCTAAATTGCTGTCGGCTCAGATCCAATCATCTGAGCCGAAGACAATTACTCCTGAATTGTCTGCTCCTCCTCCGAGCCATACTGGACCTTCGGAGCTGGAGGAGGCCGACCTGATGATTGTAGATCCCTTGGAGTCGACACCTGCTCCAGTGTTGTTGGCTCCATCTGCTCGGACGTTCTCAGTGCCGACCGGGGACTCTAGGAGCCGACACTCTTTGGTCGGGTCCGGGGAGGATAGTTGCACCGACTCTTCCCTTCGGGGCCTCGGCTCTGGTGAGCTTGGCTCCTACCTTGGGCTTGGAGCCCACGGCTTTGGTGCGGGAGGGGATTGCTGCTCCTTCAGATCCGTTGACTCCTTCTCATCGGAGCCGAGGTGCATTCGAAGCCATGAGGTGAGTGTTGTCTCCTAAGACTTCCTCATCTCAAGGCCTGGCCTCTTCTTCCCCTGAAGTGCCTGTGTCAGTTTGTTTCCACCGGTCATCCCAAGCATAGAGACCCAGAGCCTCAGGTAGCCACACAGGGCGCTCCATGGTCTTTTGAGACCTCTCCAGAAGTTCCCCCTGAAGATGTCTCCAGGAAGAGATTATGCAAGAGGAGGCATTTGGACTCCCCACAGGAGTTTCTCACATCAGACACTGACTTGGATGAATCAGAAGGGTCCCCTAGATTCCCCTCTGAGTTCATCTCCTTTGCGGAGATTCTTGAAATTCTTAGGCAGAGGGGTGATTGGCAGTCCAAGAGCCCTACTGAGGATGAGTCTGTTCTCCTGAAGGCGTTCGGGTCTCAACCTTCCACCTCTTGTGTATCTCCGCCCTATGATGAACTTATGGATCTGGTCTCTCGTAGGCCGTGGGAGTCACCAGAATCTATGGAACCTGTTTCTAGGAGGCCTAATAAGTTTATTTCTGCCCCCGTGGATAAGCCCTTTTTAACCAAGGGAGTCCCTGTTGATGCCATGGTGGTGGCGGCGGCAGCCACCAAAAAAGAAATGTCTGAGACTTCCTCGTATATCCATCCTCCTAACAGAGAATCTAGGATCATGGATAGATATGGGAAACGCATGTTTAGTTCATCAACCTTCTCACTCAGATGACTAAACTACTTGACACATTTTACCGGACTGCAGAGAGCTCTTCTTAAGGAGTTGGGAGATTCTCTTCTGGGTGCTGTAGCTACAAGTGTATCCGACAAAATTGTCACCCAGCTCGCTACCCTCAATTCATCCATGCGTCTCGTATCTTACGCAGCTGATGGTTCGTGTAGAGCTGCAGGTACAGGAATTGCTCTTCGTAGGCATGCCTGGATGCAACTCTGTTCCTTTGTGGAACCCTTCAGGTTCTCCTTTACGAATACCCCATTTGACGGCTCATCCTTGTTTGGGCCAAAGGTGAAGGAGACTTTGACCAGGTGTGAGCAAGAGGGAAAGACTGTCTGCCGTCGGAGTCTGTTTTTCTACCCCCACTCGAACCTTTCCTAAGGGTCAGAGGGGAGGAAAGATGTGGTTCCGGAAAGCCCAAGGAGCCTTTCAAGACATGTGGAGAGCCCCCCTCCAAAGACAGAGGAGGGGGTTACAATGGAAGACGCCAACCTCGTGGCAGAGGGAGTCCACAACACCAGGGAGACAGAGATCACTTCTCTGGTCAGTCCTACCAGCGCTTCTGAAGGGATGCCCGGCTGTCCTACTCTGGAAGCAGTTGAGGGTTGCTTGTCATTGTACCCAGAAGCCTAGCTAAATATAACAAACAACATTTGGGTACAAAGTATCATTTCCAGAGGGTATTTCATACCGTTCTCCACCCAGCCCCTTTCCGTCAAAAAAATCCCGTACGTTCCACCTAGTCACATGGGACAAGCAGCAATAGACGTACGCAGATTGCTAGAAAAAGAGTCATCCAGCCAGTCCCGGCAGACCAAACAGGATTCGGAACTTACTCAAGATTCTTTTTGGTTCCAAAGAAAACAGGGGACTGGAGACCCATTTTGGATCTCAGCAGACGAAACCAGTTTGTGAGAAAAGAGAAGTTCCGAATGGTCTCACTGCAGTCCATACTCCCGTTTTTAGGGAAGGACAATTGGATGTGCTCGATCGATCTCAAGGATGCGTACTACCACATAAAGATGGCCAGGCCATCCAGAGATCACCACTGTTTCCGGCTGGGAGCCAATCATTATCAGTTCCGAGCTCTGCCCTTTGGTCACACTACAGCCCCCAGAGTGTTCACCAAGTGCATGGCAGTAGTCACGGCTCACCTGAGGCATTTAGGATTCCAGGTGTTCCCGTATTTGGACGATTGGCTCCTTACCTCCACCACCAGGCATCAACTTCTTCAAGTGAGAGAGGCTACTGTGACACTGTGCGATCGGCTAGGCATTACAGTCAGCTTCAAAAAGTCTGCCTTGTTGCCATCGCAGCATATTGTTTTTATAGGGACGGAATTAGACACGTCCACCACCACTCTTCGTCTTCCACCAGAAAGGATTTGTATTCTTCGCCAACACATCATGTCCTTGGTATCAAAGAACAGAGCACCAGCTGCAGAGGTATTGAAAGTACTAGGATTGATGGCAGCAGCAATCTTGGCAGTCCCATTAGCAAGGATGCATATGGGAATCCTTCAATGGCTTCTGTTCATGTAATGATCACCAAGAACTTCCAGTGAGTCACATGATCCTGATAACGAATTTCTGCAAGAAGGCTCTTCAGTGGTGGTTGACGTCCTCATGTCACAGTAGGACGTCCCTTCATGCTACCCCCTCCAGTTGCCACTGTGACCACGGACGCTTCCCTGATAGGGTGGGGGGCTTTTTCAGGGAAAGATTGTCCAAGGCACATGGACAGATCAAGAATCACATCTGCATATCAATGTCCTGGAGATGAGAGCAATACTTCTAGCATTGCAATACTTTCAGGAATCTCTTCCTCTAGGGACAATTGAAATACAGACAGACAACATGTCAGTGGTCTGGTTCCTGAACAAGCAAGGTGGGACCAAGTCTTATCCCCTTTGTCGAGAAACCCTCAGATTATGGCAGTGGGCAGTATCATCCCAGCGCTTTCTGTTAGCAATGCACATCCTGGGCAAATCCAGCATCATAGCAGACAGACTGAGCAGGGCAATTTTATTGCCCTACGAATGGTCCCTCAAACAAGAGATTGCGGATAGGATTTTCCGCAAATGGGGCCAGCCTTCCTGCGACTTGTTTGCCTGTCATATCAACAACAAATGCAAAAGCTATTTTGCCCTGATTCCCATGCCAGGTCACTCCCTGAGGGATGCTCTTGTCCACGATTGGCCTCAGGGTCTCCTCTATGCATTTCCCCCAATTTCCCTGATACCCAGATTCTTACAGAAAGCAAAGTCGCTGGGACAGACGATCATCCTTATAGCCCCTCATTGGCCTCGGCAGATTTGGTTTCCGTTTCTTTACCGTCACATTCTGAAAGCTCCATGGATCCCGGACCCAGTCCGGACTTATTGACACATCTGTCAGGGGATCTTCATCTATCATTGCAGACACTGAAGCTAACCGCTTGGCTGCTCCAATTCCCAATTCCAATTAAATATACTGATCCCAAGGATATTGCCAATATCCTAGCAGATCGATTCAGTGCAAATTTCACCCCCCTCTCACCCCTTAAAGGGTCCATCTCAACGCCGAAAGATTGCCAAATTCCGGTAATAATGGCCACACAGGTAAAAAATGCACTCTCCAAAGCTAAGAATACAACATCCATGGGACCAGACAATATCCCAGGCTGTGTACTACATGAACTACAAAATAAACTGACACCTCAACTAAGTGTCATGTTTAATCATAGCCTCATTATAGCCAGGCTTTATAATCTTTCTCATGACACTAGTCAAATTTTGTTGGCTTCTCGTAAACCGTCCACTAGAAAATTGTATCGTAGTAAGTGGAAGAGATTTTCTGTTTGGGCTTCTTCCCATAAACTGACCCTTACCAAGTGCCATTGTCTTCTATTTTACAATTCTTGACAGAAATTTTCAACAAAGGAGCAGCGGCTGCTACGGTGCGAGTACAATTAGCTGCTATATCTAATTTCCATCTGTGGATCGATGGATTGAATATTATGACTCGCCAATTGTCGAAGGTCATTCTAAAAGGTTCTTTTCACATGATGTCTCCAGTGAAGTCCCCTTACTCTCCCCGGAATTTAAATTTTATGTTATTTTGCATCTTTCTTCCTCCTTTTGAGCCTGCATCATCTTGTGAGCTAAAATTTCTGTCGTAGAAAACCATCTTCCTAGTAGCCATCACTTCAGCCCGCAGAGTGTCAGAGCTCCAAGCCCTATCCATCAAGCCCCCTTATATGGTCTTCCATGCTGATAGAGTATCTCTCAGGACAAATCCATCCTTTTTGCCTAAAGTATCTTCTGAGATTAACATCAATCAAGTCATTGAGTTGCCCGTTTTCTTCCCTAATCACACCAACAAATTGGAATATATGTTGCACAAACTCGATGTTCACAAACAACTTAGATATTATTTAGACAGAACAAAAGACATTAGGAAATCAGGTCAGCTTTTTGTGTCTCTTTCTGAGACCAGGAAAGGTAAGCCAGTTGCCAAAACAACCCTGTGTAAGTGGCTGTCTGATTGTATCACTTACACATATTCTTGTCATAACATGCCCTTGTCTAGTAAGGTGAAGGCTCATTCAACCATTGCAGTTTCTACCTCTTCAGCCTTTCAAGCCAAATTACCTTTGGACAACATCTGTGCAGCAGCCACATGGTCTAGACCTCACACTTTTATAACTCATTAGAAAGTGGATAAGGCCTCCAGGGACAGGGCTTCATTTGGTTCTACGGTTCTGAAGAGTGTACTTCCGTGAGCCACCCAAGATCAGGGTGCTAGGGGCGCTACCCATCAGTGAAGAATGAACGGCGAGATTGAACAACTTCACATAAAGAAGTTATGTACTCACCATAATGTTCCATGTGAGTTGTTCCATCTTGCCTTCATTCTCACTTCCCTCCCTCCTTCCCCCTCCTGGCTGGCAGTTGACCTGGAGGCTGTCTTCATCCTGGTTTTTCAATGCGTCTTCATTCCTAGGCAGAATAATTATTGTACTTCTATATGGTAAGCAGCAAACAAGATCTGAGGTAATTCCAGCAGTGCAGTGCATTGTGGGATAAGGGGTTGGGTCTCGAGCGACTGGAGAACTTTGAGCTTGCTAGTCGGCCGTGTCACCATAACGTTCCATATGAGGAGTTCCATCTCGACTTCATTCTTGACTGATAGGTTCCGAGCCGATCCTCTGCTCCGAACCAATCAGTCAAGAATGAAGTCGAGATGGAACAACTCATATGGAACGTTATGGTGATTACATAACTTCTTTTTGTCTCATTAACTTATGTGTTTTTAGTATATATAATTGTACCTCAATTTTAGTAGGAAGTGAGTCATATTTGTGGATGTATAAAAGGGGGTCGGGTTGGCTGGAACATGGTTGTCTGAAGTTTTCTAAATTGGAGACGAAAGTGCTAATAAAGGATTTTATTGGGTGTATCCTTTTGGTTTCTTTGCTGTTATTAGTTTGAGTGGTGTTGGATCCTTTCCAGTCATCAATATTTTAGGCAGGTTAGTGGTGTGGCAGTGGGGGTGGATTGTGCCCCCAGTTATGCTAATTTGGTCATGGCCTTTTAGTAGATGAATTACATTTTGAACAGTGTTTTCAGTTAATGTTGGGCCCTTTTACACTTCATTTTTGGATGATATTTTTATTTTGTGGACCGACCTGAAAAGAGATTGGTGGAATTTTTTAATTACATTAATAATATTATTCCTTTTTTAAAATTTTCATGGTCCTAAAACAGGAACAAAGTTTCTTTTTTAGATGTTGAATTAACCAAAAACCATCAACACAAGGCCTTTTGGTTAATATATATCGCAAACCTACTTTTTCTAATACTTGTCTGCATTTCTCGAGCTGGTACCCTTTGCATCAGAAAAAGGCAATGGTGAATGAGCAGTTTGTGAGAGTGACCAGGATGATTACACAAATAAAAACCTTTATAGAGGAATGTGACAATATCCAGAGCATGTTTATTAGGAGAGATTATCCTATTTCCTTTGTGGAACCAATAAAACAGGAGGTCATTAAAGAAAGACAATCATGGTTTTACAAACCCATTCTAGGTGGGACAAATGCTCCATTGTTAATGCCCACTGGCAAATAATATTGATACAGCCAACAGCAGTGGAGGGAACTTGATTCAACAGGACAAGTGCTTTATTACTACTTAAAATTTGGACCGCAAGTGTATTTTCTGATAGTTTTAACCAATTCTTTACTGAGACAATTCAAGCCCTAGCTAGCCAACTACCTCCTAGCTCCCCTGGTCCTGAAAGTAGCACCCCTAGAAACCTACTCGCGTTCGGCTTCCAACCAGTCGCAACTTCACTTATCCGTACCTTGATCAAAAAATTAAAACCCACTACACTTTCTGCTGATCAACACCCTGCCGAGTACCTACAAAAATCAGCTGATGCTATTGCTTACCCCGTCTCAATACTAATCAATTGAACCATAGTAGAAGCTAAAATTCCCACCATCTGGAAAATATCCTGTGTAATCCCACTTCACAAAGGAGGCAGCTCTACTGAATTCTCCAATTATAGGCCAATAGCTATACTCTCTCCACTTGCAACAACTCATGCACCACCTAATCCAAAATCGCCTTATGGCAGGCACTCAGCATGGCGTCCGTCCTCATCACAGCACTACTTCAGCCCTCCTAGCCTTTACTAACACCATAATCGCAACAATAATTATATATCCTCAGCCCTCTTTTTGGATCTTTCCAAGGCATTCGATTATGGTTGATCACCAACTTTTAATCCACACCCTGCAAATATCCAGTCTAGATACTGGAGCCCTCCAATGGTTTCAATCCTACCTGAATGGTCGACAGCAGGCTGTCCTCTGGCAGAACAAACTCTCTAACCTTCTACCCAACACCCTTGGAGTACCACAAGGCTCTGTACTAGGGCCCTTGCTGTTCTCCATCTTCATTAACGACCTTTATACTGTCATCCCAGAAGTCAGCTGTATCTAATATGCTGATGACTCTACTCTGATTTGCTCAGCCACATCTCCAGTAGAGTTATGGTCAGCTACCCAGACCACCTTTAATACAATAGAAAACTGGCTTTCTGAACATCGTCTGATCCTAAATCCAAAAAAAAACTAAAATGCTGATGTTCATCGTGTTACCCTGCTGCAGTCATCACACTTGGGTTATCCTGTCATCAGGCGGTCCCGCAGTCGGCCGGAATTCCAAAGTCTTGGTCTGGCGTCTGTTGCAGTCACTTCTTCCGTGACGTCAGTGCACCAGGGGTATATATAATGCATCTGACGCCATTTTCTTCAGTCTTTCTTGCCGCGCGGTGCCCGAAGCAGAAGCAGTTCACAAGTGCCGGTCGGACGATTCCTGAGATTTTCGAAGTCGAATTTCAGATCCAAAGTCTTCAATAAAGCTAAGTACCCCGTTGGGGAAACTTGTCTTGCCTCAGACCGATGTCAGAAAAAGTTAACAATTGTATTTCTTGTGGAAAGCAAATACCTCATAAGGATTTTCATTCTTACTGCATACCTTGCCTAGGCCCAGACCACAACATCACTGGTTGTCGTTTTTGTGCTAGGTTTAATAAGCATACTATAAAAAGATGCTTTGATTTCGCACAACACTACTTCGGTAGAAAATTTAACTACACTATGCCGTCGGAGCAACCAACTACCGGCGTGCACAGAAAATGCAAGGATAAGGACAGGCAGCCTAGACCCAAGCCAGACTCCGAGGCCTCGGCTGGTCCGGTCTCCGGTTCACCGGTCTTCAGTGAGGCTCCGATGCAGCTTCTGACTACCGCAGATCTGGAAAACGAGACCGCTTCGGAGCTTTTGACGGAGGGTACTAGGCCGACGCAGCCATTTTGTTTAGCCCCTACCGACGACCCTGCTGATAAAGATGCCGGTGCTGCAGAAACACCTTCGATTTCTGAAGGCGTCTTCAGACCGACGACGCTCACCATAAAAACGTATCCTAAGACTAAGACTCCTAATAAACCTAAAAAGACTGCACTTCAGTCTCCAGTTAAAGGCCCCATGCCTAAGAAACAGATGCTCAAAATGGCTGAAGATTTGATGTCTTTAATCAGGGGTTCCCAACCCCCACCCGACAAAAGGCCTAGACAAGAGGAAGATTATATATATAGTTGAACGACTAGTAAGCTAACAAGCCACTCAAACTGTTAAAAAACTGGTTTGTTGATTCAACTTTTTAATGATAAAATAAAATCAATGATACAACGACAAAATATCTCCGTACTAAGCGCTTTCACCCAACATCATATAGGGCATCTTCAGAGTACAAATTCTTTAAAATGAAAGCTATCCTTTATATACTTTGAATTAAATAGATTAATTAATTGTGTAATTGTATAATTGCATAGTTAGTACTGAAGAAACACTGAAATACATCTAAGCCCTAAAACAAATGTCCAATACTATGAACAATAAATAAAACATAACTGTTGTTTTTCAAATAATTATTTGATGAACAGTAAATAGATAGAAAAGGTTAAACAAAAATTAAAAAAGATTATAAAGTAAACAGCAGTCACAAAAGTGCAAAAATCTCAAAGTTTACATATAATATACGCATAATTAAATATGAATTAGATAAAGTGTAGTACTACTACAATACATCTACATTAGTACTTTCTTAATATATTTAATGTGTGAATTTATACTCTTGTAAATAAATAAAAAATAAATAGCAAATATTCAATTGTAAACTGTTCCAATACTGGATATCTGTTCTAAAAAGTATTAAATTGTAAATATAATAGTAATAATAATATATTATGTATAAATATGTACTAAAATTTTAAAAATATTTAAAATATGTAGTATTTAAAATTTGTTAAAATCCTACTTAAATGAAATATGATTTTAATTTAAGTACACTAGAAATAGAAACATAGTCATTAATGCCTGGCAAAGTACAGGCATTCAGCCTAAGTTGCCAAAGGCATTCCTTAGCTTCCAGAATAACTTTTTCGTCACCTCCCTTCTACACATTGTGTGGCATTCTGTCAATAATAAAAAATAGGAATCTCTTAAAATTTGAACATTTAACACTGTGGTTGTATAAGACACTGGTGTTTTTATGTGTTTTGATGTCTCTGACGTGTTCTCCTATACGTACTCTAAGCTTCCTGATTGTTTTGCCAACATAAAATGCTTGGCATGTTGAACAAGTCGCTACGTATACAACCATAGTTGAATTGCAATTACAGTGGCCTGGACATCTGATTGTTTTGCCAAAGTTTGTTATAGCAACGTATGGGCCATCATTAATGTATTTTCAAACCTGGCATGCTCCGCATTTACTCATTCTTGACCTTTTGAAATTGTCAATGTTGGTACTAGTTTCAAAAATGTCTTTAAGGTTTTTATCTCTACTATAGGTGATCTTAGGATATGTACCCACCACTTCTAATAATTCTCCATTGCTACTAATAACACTGTTCCAAATTTCATGAATAATGCTCGCAATTTCAGGAGATGTTTCATTATATGGTAATGTAAAAGTGTCCTGTCTAGACTTTTAGGGCTTAGACGTATTTCAGTGTTTCTTCAGTATTAACTGTGCAATTATACAATTATACAATTACACAATTAATTAATTTATCTATTTAATTCAAAGTATATAAAGGATGGCTTTCATTTTAAAGAATTTGTACTCTGAAGATGCCCTGTATGATGTTGGGTGAAAGCGCTTAGTACGGAGATATTTTGTCGTTGTATCATTGATTTTATTTTTTTATTTTATCATTAAAAAGTTGAATCAACAAACCAGTTTTTTAAGAGGAAGATTATGCCTCCTCTGAACAAGTGTCTATTTCCTCAGGCTCCTCTGAGGACCAAGATTACTCCTTCTCCCCTTATGAAGATTCTGATGCTGAGGATTCTATTCCCTCAGCTTCTCCTCCTGAAGACTACTCCTTTGGGGAAACTTTACACACTATGAGGGAATATTTTCACTGGGAAGGTCAGGACTACTCTGACTCAAAGAAAACACTCAGAGTTTCTTTTACTCCCCCAGCACAGACCACTTGCCATCACCCCATTTTTAGACATTGTGGATGATATTTACTTAGAATCCAGTTTGAACCCAGATTCTCTGCCTCCTGCTCCAGCCAAACCTGACATACTATAGAGTGCCTGATTCCCACAAATTCCTTTATAAAAGCCCTGTTGCCGATCCAGAGACTATCTCCCAGGGTCCCAAAGGGGCTAAGGCTTCTATGGCAAAAAATCCTGTACCCTCTGAAAGGGACTGCAGAGCACTAGACAGGTGGAGGTAAAAGGTTTACACCTCAGCCACTCTAGCTATGAGGGCACTAAATTGCCAATTTCACATGCTAAAATATCAGCAATTTCTAATGTCTCAGTTAAACAAAAAATGAGCACACTCCCTCAACAGTCTGAATTGAAAGAAATGCAGGATCTGTTGCATGCAGCTTAACAGGTGGACAAACATACTTTACAATGTGGGTTTGATTCTTTGGAGGCTTCCTGCAGAACAGCTGTCACTGGGTCTGTTATATGTAGGCATGCTTGATTAAAGGAACAAACTCTGCCTGATTATGTTAAAGCAAAGCTTCTAGATGCTCCCTTACAGCAGGATGTTCTTTTTGGAGTGAAAGCAGAAGAAGTCTTAAAGAAAATGGAGGATAAGACAAAATCTATGCAGACAGTCAAAGATTTTCTACAGGTACAGCCCCCTCGCTTCAGCAGAAATTGGCCAACAAAAAATCGGTCCTTTCCAGCTACTGACAGATCACAGAGGGGTAAATACAGACGTCCAAGAGGCAGAGGACAACCACAAGCACAGTGCAAACCTCAACAATGGGGCACTGCAACACAGTAGGAGAAGACAGGTCCCAAACTACCAGAAGGCAAACTCAATGACTTGCACCTCATCTGGCCAAGCAACACTCTCTTGGCAGACCCCTTGGGAGGAAAACTCCCACTTTTTTCAGACAACTGGTACATTGTCATAAAAGACAAATGGGTCCTAGACATAATTTCACGAGGATACAGATTCCATTTTCACACCTTGCCAATGAAAAGAGGAATTCCAAACCTGCCACAAAATCAATGGGCAGAGGCACAAAAACAAATTACAGCTCTCATGGACATTAGCCATTCAACTGGTACCTACTCCAGAGCAAGGCCAAGGATTTTACTCAAGACTCTTTCTAGTTCCCAGAAAGGACAATGCCTGGAGACCAATTCTGGACCTTTCAATTCTAAACACCTTCTTACAAGTACCCAAATTCAAGATGCTAACACTACAGCAGCTCCTTCCCATGTTGGGCAAGGAGGCATACCTGCATGTCCCTATCAGACAAAGTTGCAGAAGATACCTCCATTTCATTGCAGGTTCAACCCATTACCAATTCTCTGCACTGCCCTTTGGCTTATCTACTGCGCCCAGGGTCTTCACAAAATGCCTGGCACCAGTAATTGCATACTGCAGACAAAGAGGAATTCAAATATACCCATACCTGGACGACTGCCTCATCCAAGCAGAAAGCAAGGACATCCTCTTACAACATCTGGCTTTTGTAAAACATCTTCTAAGTTGCCTGGGGTACACAGTAAACTAAAAGAAATCAAAACTAGTACCCTCACAAAATATGACATTCCTGGGTGCCAGCTTGAATACAACGGCCCAGAAGGCTTATCTGACGCCAGACAAACAGCTACAACTGACTCAGTATTTCAAAACAATGGCAACAAAGACCCAACTACCTGCAAGAAAAATTCTGCAGGCCTTGCGCTTCATGGCATCTTGCATACTACTAATACCATTTGCAAAGCTGCATATGAGGAAATTACAGTGGTACCTAAAAAGCGTATGGTCTCAACACAGCCACAGCTTGGACACAATGATATCTCTCATTCCCTGCCTGCAACAGGAGTTTCTATGGTGGTCACAGGCATGTCACCTCAACAAGGGTCAGCCTTTCACCTTGCCCCCAGCCAGGCAAGCTATGACAACAGATGCATCGGACTACGCCTGGGGGGCACACATGGCAGGACAGTGCGTTCAAGGCATATGGACTGCAGATCAAAGGAATCTGCACATCAATCAAAAAGAGATGCTAGCTGTACAGAATGCTCGGACAGCCTTCAAACATCTATTACATCCAGGGCAACTTACAATAAGGACAGACAACACCACAGTCATGTGTTACATAAACAAACAAGGGGGCACACACTCCTACCCTCTATGCAGGCAAGCAATGACCTTGTGGAACACAGCTCTGGCTTACCAAGTTCAGTTACAAGCTCACATTGGCAGACTACCTCAGCAGAAACATTATGGATCCCCACGAGTGGAAACTGGATCCACAAGTATTTGCAACGATAACTCAAAAATGGGGCCTTCCAGACATAGACCTGTTTGCCAGTCCTCAAAACTATCAACTAACAAAATTTTGTACAAGGACACTTCACCATCAAGTTTGGAAAGTGGACGCACTCTCATTCATTTGGAAAAACCTGACAGTATATGCCTTCCCTCCATTGCCTCTCCTCACAAAGGTGCTTCTGAAAGTCAGAAAGGAGAGACCACAGCTGATACTCATAGCCCCAGACTGGCCATGCCAGCACTGGTACCCACTATTGAGGAATATGGCCCAGGGCCCACCTTGGATTTTACCACAAATTGCCCATTTGCTCACACAGCAAAACAATCAGATTCTTCACAGCAAGCTCAAAACCTTAAATCTGTCTGCATGGCAAATCACCTAAGCATCCAGCCAGCTCCTCTTTCCCAAGCAGTTATGGATGTTATTCTGGAAGCTAGGAGGCTCAGCACCAGGAAGGCCTATTCTGATAAATGGAAAAGGTTTTGCGCCTGGAACCAAAGCTAAAGGCCAAAACACACTTCAGCCTCACATGCTTCAGATTCTACACTATTTTACTGAGATGTTGCACAAAGGACTTTCTTCCATTAAAACCCATGCATCGCTATTTCAGCCCACTACAACACGGATCCACCCTTATTTTCACATCCACTTCTAAGGCAGTTCCTCAGAGGGGCAAAAAACATTAGGGCCCCCAGGAGAGCGCCTACACCAACACGGGACCTCAATTTTGTTCTGGAAAAACTTACGCCACCTCCCTTTGAACCAGCTTTCTCTGCAGATCTACAGTTTCTATCATGGAAGACTGCCCTGCTGCAAGCAATAACTTCAGCTAGAAGAGTCTCAGAGCTGCAGGCACTAATGGCAGTGGAACCTTTCTTCATTTTCCATCAAGACAGAGTTTCTCTATGAACTAATCCTTCCTTCATGCCTAAGGTGGTTTCCAGTGTGGCTTTAAATCAAACCATCCACTTACCAACCTTCTTCCCAAATCCACAGAACAAAGGAGAAAGACTCCTGCATTCCTTGGACATTCACAGGCAACTTCGTTACTACTTGGATAAAACTAAGGCTTTCAGAAAATCTGACCAGCTCTTTGTATCCTATGCTACAGCTTCACAAGGGAAGGCTATATCAAAACAAACCATTTCCAAATGGATAGGACATTGCATTCATTTTTGCTATACCCATCATGGAAAACCAGTTCCTGCTACCATTAGGCCTCACTCTACCAGGGCAACAGCTACATCTACAGCCTTCCTCAGGGGGGTTCCAACCAAGGAGACTTTGGAAGCTGCAACTTGGAGTTCAGTACACACCTTTACCAAACACCATCACTTACCACTTTACTCTAAGACTAGAGCTGGCTTCGCCACTGCAGTTCTGCAGGGCCTTTTAGCCTCCTCTAACCCTCTATAACTCCTCCACCAATCCTTAGCTTTGGGATTCTACCCAAGTGTGATGACTGCAGCAGGGTAACACGATGAACATAGTACAGTTTTGTACCTACCATAAATGTAGATGTTCGAGTGTACATCCTGCTGCAGTCCAGGTTACCCTCCCTCCATCCCCTCTGATCTAAATGGCTAAATCTCTGCAATACCTTCTTGATGTATTTGCTTATAGCTGGAGGGATTTTATGTTTGTGCAAAAATTACTTAATTTGGTACTAATTACTGACCACCTTTTTGGGGGCACCTGACATCTGGGGCAAGAAAAATTGAAGAAAATGGCGTTGGATGCATTATATATACCCCTGGTGCACTGACGTCAGAGAAGAAGCGACAGCAACCGATGCCGGACCAAGACTTTGGAATTCCGTCCGACTGCTGGACCGCCTAACGACAGGATAACCCAAGTGTGATGACTGCAGCAGGGTGTACACTCAAACATCTACATTTATAGTAGGTACAAAACTGTACTTTATTTTCACCAACACGTAGGTCTACCGCTTTCACCTTTACCATAAAATCAAATGATGGCACAATAATCTCCCCTGACCCATCTACAAAACTATTAGGTTTCATCATAGACAATAATCTAAAATTTGACCTACATGCTAACCAAACTATCAAAGCCATCAATAAAAAAACTAGGGTCACTTTACAGAATAAAAGCCTTCCTAACCCCTCCAGCTAAAATTGCCATAGCTCGCTCTCACCTTCTTTCAACCCTTCTGTATGCATCCCCTCTACTCTCGAATTTAAACAAGACTGTCCTTAAACTCTCAATTTGCTACAACCACATTGCCAGGTTTACCACTGGGCTGCCTTTTAGGACACATCATTGCATCAATCTAAATCAGCTTGGGTGGCTTGAATTACCCAGCCTAATCCAGTATAACCAAATGATTATGGCCTATAAAATCCTCTATAATCCGGACAATACTCCTGCACTTAAAAATATTATCACCCCCTATAACAATCCTAGACCGCTTCGATCCTCTAACAAACTACTAATTCAGACTAGCAAAATTAATAACACAGCCGGTGATTCTCTCTTTGCAAACTCTGTAAGTAGATCTTGGAACTCTCTTCCAGCTGATATTACCTTACTTTCCACCTTAGGTCAATTTAAAACTAGACTCAAACAACATTTGTCACTTAACTGGCTATGTCAATTTATCAAGCCTGGCTAACTGTCTCTAGAATGTGTAAAAATCTGTTAACCAGTTTGCTGTGTAATTTAATTTAATCCTGACTTGTGCTCAGGAGTAACTGTAACCTGTGGAACTTGTTTAACTTGCTTACTTATGTAATCTCTGTAAATAGTCTGTTTGTAATATGTAATGCTGGTATTATGTAATGCTGCATCTGCTTACCCTTGGAGCTTTTCTCCCCGGGCCTCCACTGAAAATGGACATGCATCCATTCGGACTATCCTGGTCAACAAATGTAAAATAAAAATAAATAAATTTTTAATTGTCTTAAAAGATGTTTTTTTTCTGTTGATTATGATGATCTTAATAAAATTGAAGATAGACCATAGGTTGTTTATAAAAAGGATGCGTCTTTCAAAAAATTACTGGAGCAGAATGCTATTTTGCACAGTCAGGAAAAAGCATAATGAAATGTGGGAGGCGCTCATAGTGCCCCAGCATACTAGTGGTTAAGCAAGTTATGGACAGAGATAGCCGCTTTTCTATAAAAGGGCATTTTTCATGCAATTCTGAACAGGTAGTCTGTTTGGCCTGTTGTAACACATGCTCAGCATTTTATGTGGGCAAACCGCTAGGAGATTAAAAGAGAGAATGTACAACCTCTAGGAGATTAAAAGAGAGAATTTCCAAACACCTACTTGACATAAAAAATGTAAGAATACAAACTCTTTATATAGGCATATTATACTATTGTTGAACAGGTAGTTTTTGATCCTTGGGTTTATTTGGACAATGAGCACCTAGATCAAACTGAATTAAAGTGGCATTTATTACTGGATGCCACACATTCACCAGGTTTGAATGATGCCTGTTTCATTGCTGCTGTATTAAAACTTAAGAGACTGGAAGTGTAATTATCCAAAAAATGTGGTTTGCCTCTTTAAAAATTCTGAACCTTAAAGTTGTATTCAATTAGTAATATGATGCTATTGGTGTTAACCTTTTTGGAGGTGTGGTTTTACCTTTAAATATCTAGTATGATGTCTGTATTTTAGATTTATTCTGATGAAGTTCTTATTGTCAGGAATTAAAGTGCTCAATTAATTTTATATTATCTAAATTTGAATTAAAAATTTGGTTGATCACAACTGGATTGTCTTTGTTGTTACCTGTTGTGCTCCATTGGCTTCACTGCACAGAATTCATCTGTGTTTTTGGTAAGGGAGGGACTGTTAGTGTAAGCCATGCACACCTGTCATTGGCAAGTGAAGGAGTCTTTGCAAAACTCTAGCTGGATTTGGTGTTGTTCTGTTAGTAACTGTTGATCCACTGTAGCAGTGCTGCAGTGGAGACTGTTGCATGGTATCTCTTACTCTGAATTGGCTTGATGCCAAGCAGAGGCGCCTACTTTGGGTGTAGGTGATTTAGTTGTGGTAGCCCTGTACAAGACCCTGCGCATGCTAATGGGACATCCTGGTCTTGAGGTGGAGCAGGAGTCAACTTTTAACTGTTTCTGTAAACTGTACCCAAGGTATAGGTTGACATTCACTTGTGGCATGTGTATGAATAGTCATCTTCCCTTTGAAGGTCAAGGCTGATGCATTGAAAAGCCTTCACTGAGTTTTGGTGAGGTTAAGTATGACTAGCGGAAAGTAAGGTTGATAATTCACCTTAACATGACTCAGTTTAAATGTGTTTATTCTTCAGTCTGTTTTGAACATTGTAGCTTAAAAATACTCTTAAAGCCTTAATAAATTGGACATGATAGTCACTATATACCTTTTCAGTAAGTGAAAGAATTAAAGGACCGTCAGTAAAAGTTATGTACAACTTCCGTAGATGATCCAGATGTTGCTCCAATTTACCTTGCTGTAGGAAGATGCATTGCATCTACCCTGAAATAATGTTGGCTGTGATTTGTTCATTGATGGGAAGGAGGCTATGGAAAAAAGTGGGTTAAGATTTCTTTCTGTTAACAGAGAAGGATTAAAAAAAGGACTGTCACTTTAATTCAGCAACAGAAAACACTGAAACCATGAAGTGATGGAGAGAAAGGCAGTGCCTCAGTTTTCCACTCAGTGATTCTTCAACCTTCTTGAAAACACTAGCAGTCTTTGCATTTCTAATGTCTTCTGGGCATTCCTCTTTCAAATACAGAAAAGTAGCAGCTCATTTCCCCATTTCTGGTCATGTGCCCCCCCTCATTCAGTGTTGCATTGAATTATTAGAAGGGTTATCAAACTGATGTTCATCGTGTTTCACTGTTGCAGTCATGACTGTAAGGTTCTCCCCTGCCGGCAGGCAGCCCTCGGTCAGCCAGAATCCCAAAGTCTGGGTCCAGCGTCGGCTGTTCAGCCATGCTCCCTGACGTCAGAGCGCCAGGAGTATAAAGCTGACAGCCGACGCCATCTTCTCCAGTCTTTCTTGCCATGCAGTGATTGCAGTTTGCAAGTGCCGGTCGGCTGACTCCTGACGAATTTTTCTATATACTTCGGTCCGAAGACTTTCTTCTCCACTCAAAGCTAAGTACCCCGTTGGGGAAACTTTTTCTTGCTCCACTCCAATGTCAGAAAAAGTTAATAATTGTATTTCATGTGGGAAGCAAATACCTCATAAGGATTTTCATTCTTACTGTATTCCTTGCTTAGGCTCTGACCACGACGTAGCTAGTTGTCGGTTTTGTGCTAGATTCAATCAATGTACAATTAAGCGAAGGTACGATTTTGCTTTTCATTACTTCAGTAGGTGCTTTAACTACAAAATGTCGTCTGATACGGTCCCGGCTACCGGAGTTCACAAACGTCGCAAGGATAAAGACAGGCCTCCGAGGTCCAAATCTGATGATAGCGCTGGCGAGCCAGCTTCAGGTTCGGCTGTCGTCAGTGAGGTGCTTTTGCAGCCCCTGTCGTCAGCCATTTCAGAACCGATGGCCAAAACAGACTCTCATAAGGAGCCAACCAGGCCTTTAAATATTTCTGTTGCAGGACCTTCGGACAATGCTCCTTCGATGGGTCCGAGCCGCTGTGCAGGTACCGGCTTCCGAAGGGGTTTTCAGGCCTACTCGGCTACTAATAAAGGCAAAGCCAAAGACTTCAACACAGGCCTCTTCTGAACCGGCTCCCAAGTCACAGAAACAGTTACTCAAGATGGCGGAGGATTTACTTACTATGATTAGGGGTTCACATCCCCCTCCAGACAAAAGGCCAAGGCAGGATGTTTATTATGATTCCTCTGATCAGGCTTCTGTTTCCTCAGTTTCTTCTTATGATCAGGAATATTCTTTCCCTCCTTATGAGGATTCTGATGCTGAAGAATCCATTCCTTCAGCTTCTCCCCCTGAGGATTTCTCTTTTGGGGAAACTTTGCATGAAATGAGGGAACATTTCCACTGGGAAGGACAGGAGTATTCTGAATCCAAGAAAAGACTGAGGGATTTTCTTCTTCTTCCCCAATATAGACCCCTGGCTATTTCTCCTGTTTTGGATATTGTGGATGATGCCTTTTCAGAGGCTAACTTTTAACCCCTGACTCTTTTCCTCCTGCTCATGTTAAGCCTGATAGATATTACAGGTTTCCTGATTCCCATCAGTTTTTATACAAGAACCCTGCTGCTGACCCTGAAACCATTTCTCAGGGTCCTAAGGGAGTTAAGGCCGCTTCTGCCAAAAATCCCATTCCTACCGAAAAGGATTCTCGATCCGTAGAAAGATGGGGTAAAAAGGTGTACACTTCTGCTACTTTGTCCATTAGGGCTTTAAACTGTCAGTTTCATATGCTTAAATACCAGCTATTTTTCTTGTCTGTCTTAAAACAAAAGCTTACTTCCATTTCTGCCTGTGCGGATGATAAGGAATTACATGACTTATTGCATGCCACTGAACAGGTTGGGAAGCATGGTTTGCACTGTGGATTTGATGCCTTGGAGGCTTCTTGTAGGGCTGCGGCCTCTGGCACAGTCATTAGAAGGCATGCATGGCTAAAGGAACAAAATTTTCCTGAACAAGTAAAGGCTAAATTATTGGATGCTCCTGTTCAGCATAATGTTTTGTTTGGATCAAAAGCTGAAGAGGTGATTAAAAAGATGGAGGATAAGGTGAAATCCATGCAAACAGTTAAAGATTTCTTACAAGTACAGCCACCTAGATTTAGCAGGAATTGGCCTTCAAAGAATTGGTCCTTTCCCACTTCAGACAGGCCTCAGAGGGGTAGATATAGACGCTGCAGAGGGAGGCCTCAAACACAGGCTGCTTATAGACCAAGACAGTGGACTGCTTCCACCCCTAGGGGAGGAGAGGACAGGTCACAATCTCAAAGGAAACAAACTCAATGACTCCCTTTGTTGGGCTACAGGAACTTCTTAAGCGAAGGTACGATTTTGCTTTTCATTACTTCAGTAGGTGCTTTAACTACAAAATGTCGTCGGATACGGTCCCGGCTACCGGAGTTCACAAACGTCGCAAGGATAAAGACAGGCCTCCGAGGTCCAAATCTGATGATAGCGCACAAGCGGAGCCAGCTTCAGGTTCGGCTGTCGTCAGTGAGGTGCTTTTGCAGCCCCTGTCGTCAGCCATTTCAGAACCGACGGCCAAAACAGACTCTCATAAGGAGCCAACCAGGCCTTTAAATATTTCTGTTGCAGGACCTTCGGACAATGCTCCTTCGGATGGGTCCGGAGCCGCTGTGCAGGTACCGGCTTCCGAAGGGGTTTTCAGGCCTACTCGGCTACTAATAAAGGCAAAGCCAAAGACTTCAACACAGGCCTCTTCTGAACCGGCTCCCAAGTCACAGAAACAGTTACTCAAGATGGCGGAGGATTTACTTACTATGATTAGGGGTTCACATCCCCCTCCAGACCAAAGGCCAAGGCAGGATGTTTATTATGATTCCTCTGATCAGGCTTCTGTTTCCTCAGTTTCTTCTTATGATCAGGAATATTCTTTCCCTCCTTATGAGGATTCTGATGCTGAAGAATCCATTCCTTCAGCTTCTCCCCCTGAGGATTTCTCTTTTGGGGAAACTTTGCATGAAATGAGGGAACATTTCCACTGGGAAGGACAGGAGTATTCTGAATCCAAGAAAAGACTGAGGGATTTTCTTCTTCTTCCCCAATATAGACCCCTGGCTATTTCTCCTGTTTTGGATATTGTGGATGATGCCTTTTCGGAGGCTAACTTTTAACCCCTGACTCTTTTCCTCCTGCTCATGTTAAGCCTGATAGATATTACAGGTTTCCTGATTCCCATCAGTTTTTATACAAGAACCCTGCTGCTGACCCTGAAACCATTTCTCAGGGTCCTAAGGGAGTTAAGGCAGCTTCTGCCAAAAATCCCATTCCTACTGAAAAGGATTCTCGATCCGTAGAAAGATGGGGTAAAAAGGTGTACACTTCTGCTACTTTGTCCATTAGGGCTTTAAACTGTCAGTTTCATATGCTTAAATACCAGCTATTTTTCTTGTCTGTCTTAAAACAAAAGCTTACTTCCATTTCTGCCTGTGCGGATGATAAGGAATTACATGACTTATTGCATGCCACTGAACAGGTTGGGAAGCATGGTTTACACTGTGGATTTGATGCCTTGGAGGCTTCTTGTAGGGCTGCGGCCTCTGGCACAGTCATTAGAAGGCATGCATGGCTAAAGGAACAAAATTTACCTGAACAAGTAAAGGCTAAATTATTGGATGCTCCTGTTCAGCATAATGTTTTGTTTGGATCAAAAGCTGAAGAGGTGATTAAAAAGATGGAGGATAAGGTGAAATCCATGCAAACAGTTAAAGATTTCTTACAAGTACAGCCACCTAGATTTAGCAGGAATTGGCCTTCAAAAAATTGGTCCTTTCCCACTTCAGACAGGCCTCAGAGGGGTAGATATAGACGCTCCAGAGGGAGGCCTCAAACACAAGCTGCTTATAGACCAAGACAGTGGACTGCTTCCACCCCTAGGGGAGGAGAGGACAGGTCACAATCTCAAAGGAAACAAACTCAATGACTCCCTTTGTTGGGCTACAGGAACTTCTTGCCTGGATGCCCCTCTCGGAGGAAAACTCTCTCTTTTTTATCAAAATTGGACTCAAACAACCCAAGACAAATTGGTTTTGGATGTGATTTTAAGAGGTTACAAATTCCATTTTCATACCTTGCCAAGGCCAAGTGGATGGCCAGACCTTCCAAAACATCAATGGACGGAGGCCTTAAACCAGGTGGAAGCTCTTTTGGCTATGAATGCCATAGAACTGGTTCCTCTTTCAGAGATGGGAAAAGGTTTTTACTCAAGGCTCTTTCTAGTCCCAAGGAAGCAAAACTCATGGAGACCCATTCTGGATCTGTCGGTCTTGAACACCTTTCTAGAGATTCCACAATTCAAGATGCTTACTCTACAGCAGCTACTTCCAATGCTGTCCAAAGATGCATGGATGGTAACTTTGGATTTAAAGGAGGCGTATTTACACATTCCCATCAGGCAGGATCGCGGAAAATACCTCAGGTTCAAGGCCGGATCGAGGCACTTTCAATTCTCTGCGCTGCCCTTTGGATTGTCTACTGCGCCCAGGGTCTTCACCAAATGCCTGGCTCCAGTAGTAGCTTACTGCAGACCCAAGGGAATTCAAATTTACCCTTATCTGGACGATTGTCTAATTCAGGCAGACAGCAAGGATGTCTTACTCCAGCATCTAGAATTTGTACAGAACCTCCTCAAGTTCCTGGGATTCTCTGTAAACATAAAAAAGTCAAATTTGACACCATCACAACAGATAACTTTTCTGGGTGCACTTCTAAACACCACAACCCAGATGGCATTTCTGACATCCGAAAAACAATTACAGCTGGCTTCAACTTTCAAAACCTTGGCAACTCTAACTCAACTATCTGCAAGGAAATTCCTTCAGGCTTTGGGTTACATGGCCTCCTGCATCCTTCTCGTACCATATGCAAGACTACACATGAGGAAAATACAGTGGTACCTAAAAAGTGTATGGTCTCAGCATTGCCACAGTTTAGACATACTGATCTCCGTCCTTCCTTGCCTTCAAAAGGAATTTCTTTGGTGGTCCAGGTCATGTGCTCTAAACAAAGGGAAGCCCTTTCGTCTGCCTCCTGCCACTCAGATTCTAACCACGGACGCCTCGGATTATGCTTGGGGAGCCCATTTTCAGGGAAATTGTCTGCAGGACCTTTGGACAAAGGATCAGAAGCACCTGCATATTAACTTAAAGGAAATGTTAGCTGTTCAGAAAGCTCTATTGGCCTTCAGGAATCTTTTTCAACCAGGACAACTACTAATACGGACAGACAACACCACAGTTATGTGATACATAAACAAGCAAGGGGGATCTCATTCCTACCCCTTTTGCAGACTAGCCATGGATCTATGGAACACAGCTCTAGCTTGCAATCTGGATCTTCAAGCTCAGTTTCTACCAGGGAAACAAAACCTCCTGGCAGACAGTCTGAGCAGAAACCTTTCGGATCCACACGAGTGGATGCTGGACACCAAAATATTTAGAATGATAACAGCAGTCTGGGGATGTCCTCACATAGACCTCTTTGCATCCCATCTCAATCATCAACTTCAGAATTTTTGCACCAGGACTTTCCACAGAGAAGCTTGGAAAGTGGATGCCTTGTCATTCAGTTGGAGGAACCTCTCGGGATATGCCTTTCCACCTCTTCCTCTTCCATGGGTTTTATTGAAGATAAAACAGGACAAGCCCAAGATGATAGGTGGCTCCAAATTGGCCTCGGCAGTTTTGGTATCCAACTCTAAAAAACCTATGCCTGGAGCCCCCTTGGGTTTTACCTCCGTCTCCGAACCTTCTGTCCCAGCATCAGGGTCAGGTTCTATACTCTCATGTCAGAACTCTCAGCCTGGTGGTCTGGTTAATTCAGGGCCTTTGATTTCTTCTTTTCTGCCCAAGCAGGTTATGGATATCATTTTAGAAGCCAGACGTCCTAGCACTAGAAAATCTTATGCAGGAAAATGTAAAAGATTTTGTTCCTGGATGCAGGCTCAGGATTCTGATCCTCTTCTTCCTAGCATTACTTTAATTTTACTTTACTTGACAGATCTCTTACATAAGGGTCTCTCTTTTTCTTCCATTAAGATACATGCCTCTGCTATTTCTGATCATTATAATACAGACCCTCCCATCTTTTCCCACCAGTTCATGAGACAGTTTCTCAGTGGAGTTAAGAACTTAAGACCTCCTAGATGATCTCCCATTCCTGCTTGGGATCTCAACTATGTTTTGGAAAAACTAACCTTGCCTCCTTTTGAGCCTGCTGCCTCTTCTGACATCAAGTTTTTATCTTGGAAAACAGCTATCCTGTTAGCCCTAACCTCTGCCAGGAGAGTTTCAGAGTTACAAGCTCTTATGGCTGTGGAACCTTATATTATTTTTCATCAAGACAGGGTATCTTTGAGGACAAATCCTACCTTCATGCCTAAGGTGGTTTCCAAAGTGGCTTTAAATCAAACTATCCACTTGCCAACCTTTTTCCCCACTCCTCAAAATAAAGGTGAAAGGATCTTACATTCCTTGGATGTACACAGGCAACTACGTTTTTACCTGAACAGAACCAAGGACATCAGAAAATCAGAACAATTGTTTGTTTCTTATGCTTCAAGTTCCCAAGGTAAAGCCATTTCAAAACAGACCATTTCTAAATGGATTGCTCATGGAATCAGATTTTGTTATTCTCACCATGGAAAGCAAATCCAGGGAGTATACGGACTCATTCCACCAGAGCTGCTGCCACTTCTGCGGCCTTCCTCAGGGAAGTTCCTACCAAGGACATTTTGGAAGCTGCAACTTGGAGTTCAGTGCATACTTTTTCTAAGCACTACAATCTACCTCTCTACTCTAAGTCTAGGGCAGGCTTTGCCTCTGCAGTCTTGCAGGGCCTTTTAGCCGCCCCTTCCTTTTTATGACCACCTCCCTTTCTTTCAGCTTTGGGATTCTACCCTACAGTCATGACTGCAACAGTGAAACACGATGAACATAGTACAGTTGTGTACACCTACCATAAATGTAGATGTTCGAGTGTCTTCACTGTTGCAGTCTGGGATTCCTCCCTCCTGTCCTCTCTTATTTTTACTTTTGTGTATTTCCTTTTTTCACCATTCTTCTGAGGTGTATTTGCAAAGGTTATGGGACCTTTTTCATTTTGGGACTCCTGACATCTGGGGCAAGAAAAACTGGAGAAGATGGCGTCGGCTGTCAGCTTTATACTCCTAGCGCTCTGACGTCAGGGAGCATGGTTGAACAGCTGACGCCGGACCCAGACTTTGGGATTCTGGCCGACCGAGGGCTGCCTGCCGGCAGGGGAGAACCCTACAGTCATGACTGCAACAGTGAAGACACCCTAACATCTACATTTATGGTAGGTGTACACAACTGTACTTTACAAGGTGTTGATGATAACTGCTCAAAAAGGACTTGCAGCCTAGGAGTCTCTAGAGTTCTTCTATGTAGCATAAAGGGTGTCATGGTAGCCAGGTACTGTTGGGGAACATTGAAATGTTAATTGATACTGTAAAAGGGATCTTTAACCTGGATGAAAATTGATTTATTACTTCAATGTTTAGAGTATATATTATGACAGATTTTGTTGGTTTTGGCTATTATGAGTTGTTTTATAAGCAGAAAGTTGAGAAGCACATTGAATTGTTGGTTTAGGTTTTGGAAAAGGTGGTGTAACCTAGGTCCTTTTGGAACCTGTGATCTTTTAATGATCAATTTACATTCTAAACATAGTTTTCTTCATCAGATAATATGCTTCCGTCCTCTGCCACATGTAAATAACATCATAAGAACTGCTTTTTCCTCTGTGTAGTGCCAGTTTCATTTAGCTTTCCCATTAAATGCCAAGGTGCGTTTCCATCACATCTTGCTTTATGCGTTTTACATGGTCTCCCTGGCATTTAAGAAACAGCCATATAGCAAAGTGTTCAACATCTTTGCATTCTCCCATTGAATCTTTAAACCTGTGGAGGATATGGTTTCTATTATTTTAATGACATGGTGGTATTTGTAATGTTTTTATTATACGCTGATTGTGTAGTGATGTTCCCAGTAGCAGTAGTAAAGTAAATGGTAGGAGGGTGTTCATGTCAATGTACTAGGCAAGGTGTCAAGTAGTTCTCAGAGAGGTTTGTCCAGCTAAGCCCAGGGTAATTGGATGTGGTAGACTTCCAGATCAAGGAGTGCAACACTGAATATCACACTTGCGAGTTTACAGTTGTCCACTTAGTCACACCTTTGAATGCAGCCAGTGTGTTGCATTGTCTAACATGTATAGGAAACTTATTTGCAAGTAGGCGATTCATTGGGCTATTAATGTTATTCTAGTATGTTGTTTTTGTATCAGTGAAAATTAAGATCTTTGATGTGGATGCTCATGGTACTGTTTTTGCATATTAAGAAGATAGGGTGGAGTTCTTCGTGACTTAGAAGGCCAGGAGCAGATCACCATGGAGGAGCCTGTATAAATGTAGTGGTAGGGCTTTTAAATCTGCAAGCATAGCTTACCAAGTTTAAAATCGAAAACCATGTAGATTTTCAAAGTTGGACAAGATGGTTATAGAGATGATTGTCAGTTGGAGCACTGTAATATATGATGGGAAAGATGAGGGGAGGTATAGGGAGAGAGAGAGAGATTATGACTTCCTTAGACCCGAAAATATCTTTGGAAATTTTAATTGCTGTGGAGAAGGATTTTCTGATTACAAGTGATACATGGTAGTATAATTCATTGTCAACAAAGATACCTCGGATCTTTGAGTGAGTTGATTTTTACAGGAGGGGGCGCCCATTAACTTTAAGCCCTTGGCCATTGTGCCAGGTGTTAGCTTGCATGAGCCTTTGTTAAAGAATTTGCATGTATTGAGGAGAGATAGCAGCAGAAGAGTAGGGACCCAAGGCGTACCTTAGATTAACTCCATTGGTGACTTCCTTTTGTAGGGAAGAGAATACAGAACCAACATTTAGTGAGAGGGTCCAATTAACCCCCCCCCAAAAAAAAAATCCTCCCTATTTTAAATACCCGTGTTTCTTATGAATGGGGAAACCTGTAAATATCCCAGAATATCTTGTTCGGTCCATCTCTGGGTAATTGGTATGCAAAATATAAAGGCTTAAGACTACCTTGGGAATGTTAGGCTGGGCTTCTTAAGATCCCTCACAGATCAGTATTCTGGTAAGTGCCTATGAACTTAATGAATTAAAACTAACGCCAAACTGACTGTGGCCCACACAGCAACTCACTGTTAAGATCATCTTTATGGAGGGTGACTGTAATACTAGATTATATTTGATTTTATCTACTTTATTCATGCCTTTTTTGACCAACCATTGGTATAAGCAATAATATCTATTGTGAGGACTCAGTTTTCTGCTGACCAGGCTATGTCTGCAGTTCTACCAGAAGTTGTTTTTGTAGTGTAGTTAGTACCCATGTCACTTTTAAAATACTGGTTAAATTTGTGTTTGGCCTAGTTTTTGATTTTTTTTTTCCTGTTTTAATTTCTCGTAATGTTGTCACCAAAGGCTGGTAAATAAGTTAACAGATAAGAGTATGGGAGGCAAGTATTTCCTAAGGGGTTGCATTGTACTATTTTTGTTTAGGCTCTGAGCATAGTAAGAAGATTTTGAGTGCTGCAACCTTGAAGCACATGTAAACAGGTTATAAGAAGGCAGAAAGATTTAGCTTCTTGTCTAATGGTGGGAAAAAGATCATTGGAAAAGAATTGGGAGAAAAAGTATAAAGTAGAGCCAACAAAAATTGCGAAAGTGGAAAAAAAACAGAGTAGTGCTAGTTTGCTGGAGGAGAACTTTACCCTCCTCATACTGCAGTTGTGCTGTACCCACAGATGCATTTGAGGCTGTTTTATTTCTTACTGACTTCCAAATTACATAGATATGAAGTCTGCGAACGCTGGATATTTACTTACATTGACCATATGTCAAATATAAACTCATTCCATCCAGCAGAGCTGTTGATGTTTTCATTCTAACTTCCCATGGTTGCATTCTGAGCCTTTGGACAAAATCCAGCTGTGTACTCGCAGTTCAAACAAGTGCTAAAGATTACTGAGAAAAGAGAGCTGTGGTGGCAATTATTTTTAAATGCTTCTATCTTTTGTGGTTTGAACGGTGTAATATCCATTAATAGTATTTTGAAATTGAGGACTTGTGAATTGTGACCAATGGATAAGAATTTATTATTATTAACTATTATTGTTAGCTTTTTGGCAATTTGTTTTGCATTTTTAATATTATTTTGTGGAGATTTGTTGTGATAAGGTACATGTAACTTTAAAAATGATAAGTGATGTTATATGTGACGTTAGATTGATATCTCCGTTAAGTTTATTTAAAATGGTTTTGTACTTTTTTAGTTGTTCTGAAGAAGTTCTCGTGTTGGAGGACGAAAGCTCTAAACTTTTTATATAGCAGTAAGTCTGTTGGTTCGTTGCTTTTCTGTGATCATTTCAAGATTTTATTTGTTTGATTTTTCGCTCAGCCAAGGTTTTGTGGTTCGTAGTTCAAACGGATATTCTTATCTCTACAACTTTGTGTTTCTATTGAAGTATAGCTGCCAAATATATCAGCGCAAACTAGGTTTTACAGGGGTCACCTTCATTAGATTGTGGGTGTTGAACTAGGTTGTTAGCTGATGATAAACACACAAAATTTGTAATGTTTTGTAAACAATTTATAGTATCTTAGTAACCAGTCAAACTGCACACAAACGCTTGTGAGAAGCATTTTGTTCATCCATTTATGTGCTTTCATATGTTGTGATGTGGTTTTATCTGTTTTCCTTTGTGATTTCATATGAGGTGACGTGGTTTTATCTGTTTCCCTTGATTGTTGAAGTAATTCGAAAATTGTTATATAAATAATTGATACATGAATGAACAACATTGAATATCTGTTGAGCAGCACTAGACTGAGGTTAAATATTCATGCACTTGTGTTCCTCATCATGTCATCTTTAAGATGAAATCTTCCAGTATCTTTTATGTAGCATGTTTTTTTAATTCATAATGTAAATATGAACAGGCTATCATATCGAGATGAGTCACCATGAAGATCTTAGAGAAACAGATGGAGGTGTCTTTAGGGCTGAATGAGGTAGATAAATTATTTTGTTTTAATTTAGAGAGAATGTTTGACACTAGTGGATGTGGAGCCTGAAGTCTTTGTCCCCCCCACACACACACACACGCACTTTTCTTTCTTATTCTGAAAGGACTAACTTCCCTGTTTCTATTCTGCCTCTTGTAGACTATAACTATCTTGTAGAAGAACTAGTGTTGTCTTTCTCTGAAAAAAATCAGGACCAACCTTGGTGTCTTTCAGAGACATTTAGGTTGAAATTTTGGAAGGAACATTTAAACACCCATGGCAGTATCTTCAGAAAAGGGAGGGAGCAGAGCTGGATCATGGTCAAATGGGACCGTAGGTATGGTAATAGATTGTGCCCACACACACACACACACACACACACACACACACACACACACACACACTTCCCCAGCCCCCCTCAGTCATTCCAGTGTTCCATTACTTGGCTGTTCCTCCCCAATTACTGTAAAAACTGTTCAAACCATTGTCCAAACCATGCATACTATTTTTTGCTTTACTTCTGCAATGATTACAGATGTTTAGATTTAATGAAAAACTTTTATTTCAAATTTTATAGCACAAACACTTACACATTTGCTGAACAAAGCAGTGCATTCAGAAATTGAAAACAGACCTAGCATTAATGGTAAACTTCTCTGTTCTTGAAATGCACATTCATAGAAACTGCATTGATACCCACATTCAAACAAAGTGCATCTGGCCAGTGGTGGATAAAGTTTACCTGTCAGCTGTTTTCAAACCATAGGCCCCTTGCACACATTTTTAGGACATTGCATACATGCATGTGTTCTTTGATTCACTTTCATTGATTGTATTAAATTACATTCTTTGTATAATACAGCACCACTTCTTAGAGTGCGTTTCAAATTTGTATTTTTGAATATTTTTCCTGTAAGCAATGAAAACAAAACAAATGAATTAGTAATGACAAAACTGTCCTGTTCGGAGCATTTCAGCCATAAAAGGCCACTCAAAACTTCTGTCATTACAATCTACCAGTATCGGTCAATATGCACAGTCTTTGCAGAAGTAAAAGTCATCTGAATAATCCCACTTTAAAGAGATCTGTAACTAATGAAGAGGTTGCTGCTAGCAAACAGTTTTATAGTTCGATGTTTCATCTAAAAATTCAGTGCCCGCTGCCCTTGAAGAATAAGTTGCCTATATTACATTAAAAAATAAATTTAAAAGCTTGTAATATTGCAATAAGGAATGGATGAAGAACAGACAATAGTTTTCATACTTTCTAGGCATTTCATCCAAAGAAGTGCTTACTCAGGACTGCAGCACTGGCCCCCTTAAAGTACAAGACAGTTATCAGCAATCCATGTACATGCTGTGGGAATAGAACCTACAGTCTTGTGCATTAAAAGCAAGTGTGCTTACCTATGTGCTATTAACAATGCTTTCAAATTCTGTAGCGCAGTAGTAATGACCATTTGCTAAAGAAAACTGTTGCACATTGTAAACAAACTTAGAGTGAGCAGCAGTAAACTTCTTTTCCCCTGAAGCTTATAATTCCTGGAAAATGCACTGAAGCTGACAATTCCTTGAAAGTGCACCTTGTCATACTTTTTAGCTTATTGATAGTTGGTGTAGAAGATTCAGTCTCTTATCTCTTGTAATTATGGTACAGGGTTTGAGCCTGAGCAAATTAACCTGCTATCCCTAACTAGGGCATTTTATACACGCACATACACACCCCCCCGTTACCTCTGCCCATGTCTGTACTGCTTAATTTTGCAGAAGCACGGCCAGGCAGCAGCAGAAACGTAGCTATTTTGTCTAAATTCCAAGCGTGAAAGAAGCAAGACACAGAAATGTCGTCTTGTTTTTAAGTTCTGTGTGCAGAATGCAGAAAGAAACAAGCGACAACAGGTATGTGTGACTGTGACACCCCTGCACTGGCCCAGTAATCAAGGAGCCTCAATCCTCACCACTGGCAACAGTGGGGGGACGTACAAACTGGTAGGATGAAGTACACACACACACTAAAGTGCAATTTCCCTTAAGAGCATACAGAGTATAATCAGTCTGGCGCTGGTTTCTCCCTCGTTCTCCGGATTCCCAATAAGACTCTCCACTGGCATAGCTGTAGGGTTGAGATCTCATCTGAGTGGCCAAACCAAGACCCCCAGCACCCTTTGTCCAACCAGTGCTTCGTGTTCTTGCCCAAGTAGATCACACACACACACACACACACACACACACACACACACACACACACACACACACAGCTGGGAAAGGCTGGTACAGGTTTACTAGATATGTCTCCTTCTGCCCAGACTATAAGGTAGTTTCCGCTGCCACCAGCCAGTAATTATCAGCTACTTTAAGGCCCTTGGCAAAGGGTGTCCAGTCTTACTATGCAATGGTACTATTAATCCAAATGGTAGTTTGACCAAGAGCCAGGCTATTAGAAGTGGCCTGTACAGTGTCACCAAATAGATATGCAAGTACTCTGAGCTTAAATATCTCTAAACAGACCAGCCACAATTGAAAGGTTTAAATATATGTAATAATAAATAATAAAAGAACAAGATAACACTAAATATGTATTCACTGTGACATCAGAGTTCAAAATCACAGGAAATATTTAAAACAACATTGCAGGACAGTCTCAAATAAATACAGAAAATATCTAAACTAATATTTACTATGTTCATAACTGAATTTAAGAGAAATTACTGTATCCTAGTTAACATACTTACAGCAAGACAAGTGCAGAGGTGGTGAGTTGATGTTGTTGGGTCAAAGACAGTTACAAAATGCCATCTCTCTCTCGTAGAATTCTTAAATTAATCTCAAATGTTGCTGCTGGTATCCTTGCAGCATGACATCACTTTTTGTCACCTGACTTCAGTTCTCAGGCTCACAAACAACCCCCACCTGCCCATCTCCCTGTGAAAGTACATAGCCTTCAGATGTCTGCAGCTGCTAGAAGACATAAAACACTACAATGCAGAAGGCTCCCTAGTTCTAGACATCCTGTCTCCGTTCTGCATTTAAACTAACTTTTATAGTACAATTATAGAACAGTTTGATTTCTACTATTT
Source organism: Protopterus annectens (assembly GCF_019279795.1). Lineage (NCBI taxonomy): Eukaryota > Metazoa > Chordata > Ceratodontiformes > Protopteridae > Protopterus > Protopterus annectens. The sequence goes on from NC_056747.1 coordinate 151,825,063, forward strand.
TCTTGAAGTTTTGCAAGTTAACCCTCTATGTTCTAGTTCACAATGTTAAAACATATACCTTTACACAGGTACAATAGTTTATATACATTTCTGTTCTTTCCCAGTAGGGTACACTGTGGACATATCCTTAAGCTGTCAGTACTGTATACACACACACACACACACACACACACACACACACACACACACACACACACACACACACACACACACACACACTTCTGTACCAGCAGCTTGATATACAGACAACATACAGTTCTAATATAGTGGTAACACAAGCAATTGCAACCTGCTGATCTTCACAAATGACATGCAACTATTTACAAAATTCCAGATAGTTGGGCTGGCAGTATTTCCTTTTGTGACACCCCCCCCCCCTAAAAAAAAAACCTCAAGCTAGTTTTTCAAGTGGCCCTTGAGAAGCACTGCTTGAGAGGGTGAGTTTATCAGGGAATACACTACCCCATACCCTGTCTTGAGAGCTCATCTGCGTTTGCATTGCTAACCCCACTGTGGTGCTGCACTGTCATATCATATGCCTACAACCCTAGGCTCCACCTTAGTAACTTGGCATTTTGCTGGCTAACTCGATGTAGCCATGTTAAGGTATTGTGGTCTGCAACTACAGTGAATTTCCTTCCATGCTGATAAGGCTGAAGTTTCTGCAATGCCCACACTATGGCTCGGCATTACTTTTCTACAGCTGCATAGCATTTCTCCCTGAGTTTGAGCCATCAACTGAGGTATACCACTGGGTGCTCTTCTCCCTTTGAGGAAATCTGGCTTAGTACAGCCCCCACTCCATAGTTTGAATCCTCCACCTGCACAACAAATTATTTTCTGTAATCTGCACTGGCTAACACAGGGGGTCCTCCCAAAGCTCCTTTAAGCTTATGGAATGCCTGTTCACATGTTGGGGTCCACACTACCTTATCTGGCTTGTTTGTCCTTGTCAGGTCTGTGAGGGGAGCAGCTATGGTACTATAATTGGGGACAAACTTTCTGTAGTACCCTGCTGTCCCTAAGAATGCCCTCACCTGCTTTTTGGTAAGAGGGGCAGGCCGTGCCTGAATGGCTTCCACTTTGGCAAGTTCTGGCCTGATCTTACCACTCCCCACTCTGTGTCCAATGGAGATCTTTACCATACCCACCTGCATTTGCTGGGTGTAATGGTCAACCCTGCCCTCTGTAGCCTGCCCAGCATCTCCCTGACATGCTGAAGGTTCTCTTGCCAGGAATGGCTGTAGATGGCAGTATCATCCAGGTAAGCAAGGGTGAAATCTCCTGCTAGGATATGATGTGCCAGCCTCTTTAAAGTCGCTGGGACATTTTTCATCCCAAAGGGCATCTTTGTTAAATCGTACAACCTGAAAGGAGTCGCAAAGCTTGACCTCTTTAGCGCTGGGAGTCGAGGGCACCTGCCAGTATCCCTTGGTAAGATCAGTAGTGGTAAGATACTTAGCCCCACCCAGCTGCTCTAGGGCTTTATCTGTCCTGGGCATGGGGTAAGTATCTGACTCTGTGTGACTATTTAATTTCCTATAGTCCACACAGAACCTGGTGCTGCCATCCTTCTTTGGTAGCAGCACAACTGGGGAGGTCAAAGGACTGCTGGACTCCTGGAGTACCCCTAGTTCCAACATTTCCTGCATCTCCTCCCTCAGAGTCTGTTTGGCTTTCTCAGGCAACCCTATAAGGGGCCTGCTTAATAGGCCTTTGGGATCCTGTATCCTCATTGTGTTGCACCAGATGAGTGCATCCTGGTTTCCCAGTGAACATGTCTCCAAACTCCTGTAACACTGCTTGGATTTTTCGAACCTGGGTAGGGGATAGCTGCTGGGACATTGCTACCCTTTCCACTGAGGTGTCAGTCGGAGCCTTCCTGAGGAGGTCAGTAATCAGATCTCTCTGTCTCCTCCTGCCATCCCCTGCAAATGCTCAGCACAAGGGCCTCCCTGTCATGGTAAGGTTTCATCGTGTTAACATGGTACAATTTATGGCCCTGCCTCCTGCATAGCAGTTCTACCATGTAGTTAACATCACTGACCTTCCTTACCACCTTGAAGGTTCCCTCCCAAGCTGTCTGCAGCTTGTTGTGTCTGACAGGAATGAGAGCCAGTACCTGCTATCCCACAGCATACTCTCTAGCTCTAGCATTCCTGTCATATGAGACATTTTTGTGCTGTTGGGTTTCTGTGAGGTTCTCCTGGGCCAAGCCCAGGAGCTCCCTGAGCCTTGTCTTGAAGTTTAGGGCATATGCCATAGCAGAATCCTTGTGGGATTCGCACTCACCCTCCCACTCGTCTCAAATCAAATCAAATCAAGAGGTCCTCTCACCCTGTAGCCTTTACAGAAGCTTGAAGGTTGAAAAACCTGTGGATTCTTGGGGAACCTCTCTGTAAGCAAACAGATGGGGCAAATATTTGCCCCACTCCCTCTTGAACTGGTCTGCAAATGCCCATAGCATGGTCTTGAGTGTAGTTTAACCTCTCCACAAGGTCATTAATCTGGGGATGGTAGGAGGTGGTCTTTAGATGCTTCACCCCACAGTTCTTCCACAGACAGTCCAGCAGGTCTGACGTGAAATTGGCACCTCTGTCAGTCAGTGTTTCTTCTGGGAAGCCTCCTCTGCTGCTGAAAATCTCTAATAAAGCATTTGCCACATTTTCTGCCTCAGTGGGGGATAGGGCCACTGCTTCAGGGTATCTGGTAACATAATCTGCTACCACTATGATGTACTTTTTCCCTGTGGAACATGGGGTACTCAGAGGCCCCACAATATCCATAGCTAACCCCTAAAATGGCTCCTCAATCACAGGCAAAGGCGTCAAAGGAACTTTGACCTGGTCTCCTGCCTTGCCTATCTTTTGGCACTGCCCACATGTCCTGCAGTACTCTGTTACATGTCTAGAAATCTCAGGTCAATAAAAGTTCTGCAAAAAATATGTCTATTGATATGCTTTATGCCCATATGACCTGTGAAGGGAGTATCATGGGCTATGGCTAGAAGAACCAGATGCTAGTCTCCGGGCACTACCAACTGCTGTATTCGCTCACCCTCTAGCCCTCCCTCAGGGGTCCACTATCTATACAGTAAGCCTTTGTCCTAGTGTACAGATTCCCCTTTCCTTTGAGAAACAGGTGCCTCACTAGCTACCTCCCTCAGGCCTTGTATTGTTGGGTCTGAGAGCTGAGCCTGTCTGAACACACTCTCTGTAGCCCTTCCCAGCTTCCCTTCCACAGGAAGTAGAGTATCCTCTGACACCTGTGCTTCACTGTCAGCTTGGGTACTACTACTCACTCTGCCCTTGCAGTCACTCTGTCCAAGGGAACATCAGTAGCCACAAGCAGCTCTGGCTCACCTTCAGTCTCACTGCTACAGGGTAACTCCCGCCCTGAAGTAACCACCTCACCAGTTTTGGCTGCATGTGTGCGGTCAGGCCTCCCCCAAGCTACCAGACCCACAGGTTTGTCTCCAAGCCTGACTGCATGTCACTGCATGCACAGAAGGTACTGGATTATCAAAATCATTCCCTATCTGAACGTCTGCAGGGATAGCCTCAAACACCCCAACTTGATGGCTTCCTTTTACATCCTCCCAGTCAAGGTGAACCCTAGTCAAAGGTATTTGGAATGGGGTCCCTTCCAAAGCTCTGACTGAAGTAGACTGCCCAAGCAAGTAGTACTCCTCTTTAACCATTGCAGACTTCACAATGATTAGGTCAGAGGCTCTCTCTCTCTTAGCAGTGGCCTCTTTTCCATCTACTAAGATAGGATGTAACCTCTTGTCTCCAGACAGCTTACTGCTGGCATTCTGTCATTCCCACTTACTGGCTGTCCTACCTTTTGTTCCCCATCTTGTCTCTGTGGACATGTGTATGCCACATGCCCCCACTAGTTGCATTTAAAACATTTAACCATTGGTCCTGGACATGTACCTCGACTAGTGGCTTCCCCTGCTACTAGGGGACTCTGTTGGGGAAGTCTAGGCTCCCCACCATGGGTTCCCTTAGACCCATGAGCAGAACTGGATATCCCTTTCCTGTGCAGTGATGCCTTGCTTGCTACGTATAGGTGTCCCTTTTCCCCAACTCAACTGCTGTGTTATATTCTCTATCTGCCAACCAGACTCTCATGTTTTCAGGCGAAGTGCTAAGAGCTTGTTCCCTCACCAAACGGTCTGCCAATCCTTCAAAAGTGGTGACCTGACATCAGGTCACCCATCTATGAAAATAAGTGCTAAGTTCAGCAGTATATTCACACACATTCGTCTGCCTTGCTTCTATGCTCACAAAACTTTTTCCTATAAGCTTCAGGTGTTAATGTAAAACATTCTAACGAATTATTTTTGACCTGTATTATAATTTAAGCAGTCAGTATCCGACAATTTAGAAATAGCAGTAACAGCTTTACCATGGAGTAAGGGAGTCAGGATCCATACCCAGAGCCCTTGGTCGACATTGTACTGTTTACACACTTTCAAACGTAAGAATGAAACTATCAAAATTAACCTCTCTGTAAATTGTGGAAGAAATATACTGACATTTGTTGCTTCTGGGGTTTGTTACTCCTTTCACCATTACCTCTGTGACCCTGGAGAAAAGTCAACATATCTTTTTCATGTTGCCTCTGCCTCTTATTCTCCTCAGCTTCTAGAAATCAAAGTTTTCTCATTTTCCTCAGCCTCCAGATGTCTCAGTCTTTCTTCTGCTTCTATTTCTAAACGTTTGGCCTCCAACTCAAGTCTCTCTAACTCCAGTCGGATTTTTAAGTCCTCTGTGGAAAGGAACTGTCTATTTTCTGAGAGTTGTACATCTCCAAAGCCACCTTGGTTGTCCTCCTGATTGCTGGTCTTTGATGCAGCATTGCCCAAGCCTATAATAATTTCTGCTTTAGTCGAGTTTGCATGCACCAGTCCATTAGCCTGGCACATCTCAGCCAACTGGCTTCTTGCCAACTTGCCATACTCCTCTGCTGACATGCTTGCCTCCTTTCCCTGACTGACTAAGCTAACAAAAAAAAATTATGATATGAAACTTTGAATGTTAACTGTGTGGCTAATTGAGAGTACAGACTCCTTCCTTAGTGACCACTGTTTACAGGCTACAGGTGTTCAGTATCCACACCACTGAATCCTAATATGTGGATATCCCACTACTACCTGCAAGTTAATATGTGATGTGAATATCCCACCACAATGTGTGACACCCCTGCACTGGCCCAGTAATCAAGGAGCCTCAATCCTCACCACTGGCAACAATGGGGGATGTACACACTGGGAGGATGACAAGTGCACACACAGTAAAGTGTGCAATTTCCCTTAAGAGCACACAGAGACCACAGTCAGTCTGGGACTGGTTTCTCCTCCTTTCTGCAGCTCCCGAATAAGACTTCCCACTGACACAGCTATAGGGTTGAGATCTCAGCTGAGTGGCCAAACCAAGACCTCCTGCACCCTTTCTGTCCAACCAGTGCTTCGTGTCCCTGCCCAAGTAGCTCTCTCTCTCTCTCTCTCTCTCTCTCTCTCACACACACACACACACACACACACACACACACACACACACACACGCGCACACTTTGAGGTTTGATTTATACAGACACACCTGGGAAAGACTGGCACAGGTTTACTAGCTATGTGCCCATCTGCCCAGACTATAAGGTAGTTTCAACTGCCACCAGCCACTACTTATCAGCTACTTTAAGGCACTTATCAAAGGGTGGCCAATCTTACTGTGTAATAGTACTATTAATCCAAATGGTAGTTTGACCAAGAGCCAGCCTATTAGGAGTGGCCTGTATGGTGTCACCAAATAGATGTGCAAATACACTAAGAGCTTAAATATCTCTAAACAGACCAGCCATAATTGAAAGGTTTAAATATATTTAATAATAAATAAAAGAACAAGTTAACAGTAAATATGTATTCACTGTGAAATCAGAGTTCAGAATCACAGGAAATATTTAAAACAACATTGCAAGATAGTCTCAAACACAGAAAACATCTAAACTAATCTTTATGCTCCTAACTGAATCTAAGAGAAATTACTGTACTCTAGTTAACTTACTTAACAGCAAGCAAAGTTTAGAAGTGGTGAGTGGATGTTGTCAGGTCAAAGAGAAATACAAAATGCCCTGTCTCTCTCTGTTATAGAGTTCTTAAAGTAATACCTGCTGCTAGAATACTTGCACATGACATCACTTTTTGTCACCTGACTTTTGTTTCCAGGCTCACAAACAACCCCCACTGATGCAGCATTTAGCATCTCCCTGTGAAAATGCATAGCCTTCAGATGTTTGCAGCTGCTAGAAGACATAAAGCAATAAAGCACTTGCAATACAATGCAGAAGGCTCCCTAGTTCTAGACATACTGTGTCCTTGCTGCATTGAAACTAACTTTTATAGCACAATTATAAAACAATTTAATTTCAGCTATTTTCTTGAAGGTTTGCAAGTTAACCCTCTGTGTTCTAGTTCCCACTGTTAAAACGTATACATTTACACAGGTACAAGTTTGTATACATTTCTGTTCTTTCCCAGTAGGCTATACTGTGGACACTTCCTTAAGCTCAGAACTTTACACACACACTTCTGTGCCAGCAGCTTGATATACAGACAACATACAGTTCTAATATAGTGGTAACACAAGCAATTGAATCTTGCTGATATTCACAAATGGCACGTAACTATTTACAAAATTCCAGATAGCCATGCTGGCAGTATTTTGTTTTGTGACAGTGACAACAATACATGCAGGGACACACGGATACAGAGGCTGTTCTTAAGGAAGAACGCCCTTAAATAACGCATATATATATATATATATATATATATATATATATTTTATTTAAAACGTAAATGTTGTTACAGCTTTCCCCTGGCCAGCCAGCCCTCTCCCAGCCAGTGGGCCAGCTGGATCCGGTTCTGCTTGGGACAGACTTTAGACATCTTAGGCAATAGATGTAGTTTGGAGTTCTGGAAGGAGTAGTCCTTGTCTGTGTCAGTGCTGATGACTGCCTTGGATAAGAAGACATTAAAGTTTAGAAGATTTCCATTCTCCTTTATTTGAAAAAAAAGGCATTTACATTCTCTGCTCGGCATTTCTCCTAATATTCCATATTTTTAGACTATGATAAAGAGCAGCTTTCACCATCCTCTGGTTCTTCTTCTCTTACGTTTGTAAGTACTTGAGTCTGTGGGTGAGAATTTGTCTTTTCAGCATACATGGAAAAAATTCACTACATCCTGACACTCTGAGGCCTGCTGTTAGGTCTTCAAATCTTTTATAAATGTGATATGTGGAAGAGTATTTTATTGTAAGTGTGTTTTTCTTCATCTGATCTTCTTAGTACATACTGTGTACTTCCAGGAATTCCTTATAACAGATAGGGGCTCTCTTGGACAGGTATGGCAAGAAGGTTTATAATTTTAGCATTTTGTAGGCAGTCACTAATTTGACTGTTAATTTCTCAGAACATAGTTTTGTCACAGATTCAGGATATTTTTAATATATGCCAGAAAAAGGAATTTATAGTTGGTGATCAGCAACAGTGATTTTCTGGCTGTTTGGGTATTAAATGTGTGTATATCTGTAGATGTCGTTGTAGAGGCAGCTATGAGAGAGCTTATTATACAGATACATGCTTTTTTTTTGTTTTGTTTTGTTTTTTTGCCCCGTACTGATTGCCTCATTCATTCTCTCTGTAGGGCAAGAGCCATTCTGCCTGTGCTTTCCCCAGTAGGACAAGAGCCATTGACAGAAGACTGTTATTCAGGTAGCCTTCGAGGTGTTTTGTGTCTTGGTCCTTGTTTCCTGTAGCACTGGACAGTTGCTTTCTGCAGTACTGGCCTGTGTACATGGCTTTTTACTGTGTATGCTCCGCTATGGCTTGAGCCTGTACTACATGGCATACATAACCCCAGTGCTGTCCTGTTGCTTGTGGCCTTGCATTTGTAATTTACCCATCTTCTGCAAGGTGTAAGCACAGCAATGAGCCTAGCTACAACATAACCCCCCCCCCCCCCAGTGGGCATGCCAGTATCATCCTGTCAATCCCATCATCCCTTGCTCTAGTCCTCCAGCTCCCAGGCAGCTCATCATATTGGTCGTCTGGGTAAGAGGGATTTGTCTGTTTATGCCACAGAGCTGAGCACGTAAGCATGTTTGTTTATAGTCTGAAGATTTGCCTTGGGGTATTAAGGTCCAAAGTTTGCGTGCTGCTGATAGAATTGCTTGATAGTTCAGCTACAGAATTTTTAGCTCTTTTCAGGGAAAAAAAATGAGTAGCAGCAGGAGGAATGTCTTCAACCATTACACAATTGCAGATAATTTTCGATATTAAAGAAAATGCCTACAATATGGTTAAAGCCTATTCAGTAAACTGTTGCTTGTAAAAATGCCAATCTACTACTTACAAGTTGTAAGGGATACATGGTTATTATTAATGCAAGCTTTTTTCAGAATGAGAATAGTCTACCACTATTAAGATTCTCCCATTTTAGTTGCATGTTGTGGTGTTGCGAATTCAGAATTATGAAACTTTGGTTGGTAAGAGGTTTTCCACTCACCCCAAGGTTGATTGATCTCAAAATTAGTAGATTTCAAATAGTGGGGATATGAGGATAACCCAAGACATTTTTTAAGTTTACCTTTCCTATTGCTGACTTAATTTTTTGTAGTGTTTCTGAGTGAGATAATTAGTTACTATTATTTGAAGATGTCTAAGGTGGTAGCATTATTATGGCATCATTCACTGTGTGTGTGTGTGTGTGTGTATGCATGTATAATACATGTGTAATATGTGCATATATTATATAATGTACACATAGAGAGATTTTAAAGGTAGTTATGTGTCGTAAAAACTGTAATACGATTTATAGGTATGCAGCTCTAAAGTGCTTAGCTCTATTTCTTTAATTGCTCCCTTCTTTATTACTACCTGCAAGCAGCCTCCTAACTTTGAGTACTTCTGTAACTCTTTGTTCAGTAGTGCCAGAGGTGTCTCTTTGCTGGTCAGCCCCTTTGACTTCTGAGGGAGAAAGCTTTAGAACAGATCCTAGAGCACAGGAACATAGACCCTGTAGAAGTAGTGGTGTAGGTGCTAGAGCTGTAATTTTGTGGCAATAGGTGAATCAAGATATCTTACAGGAGGACCCTTGTACAGTGACATCCGTACTTATTTCACTCTTTAACAGACAGCTAAGTGACAAAGCTGTTGGTCTCTAGTTGAGGTTGTACAGGCAATCAGTCTTACCAAACCCTCCCCCCACCCTAAGGGAGGAGCAGACCATCTGCTGCTACTTCCTGTCCCCATTGGCTGACACTACGAGGAGTTAATTCTCAAACTTTGGTCAGTAGCAGCACAGACTTATGCTCTCTCTCGCGCTCTCTCTGTGACATTGAAATGGATCCCACAAATGAAAAAAACTATATTGTAATTCAGTACTTACCTGGAAAACATATGGCTGTGATGTGGGATTGCTTGTGCCCCCCTTCCCTTACTACACTACACCAGCTGAAGTATTTAAAATCATGTAATGCTTTTTCCAAACAATTTAGTTTCTGTACAGGATGTTAAAATAATGAGATTGTGTATCTTGTAAAAAGCTTTGACATTTACTGCTATATTCAGAGAAAAATGCACAGTAATGTTAACATTTTATGTTGTATATAGTTATAGTTCCCTTAATTATGCACTTGTGTGCATTTTTGCAGATATACCTATGAATGTGTATTTGTCCATGGTACAATTTTGTTAATGCTTTATTCATAAAAATTTCATGAAAACATTATTTGTTACACAGTGCTTTTGGTTACATTTTGATACATTTGTCTTGGGGACAAAGGTACCACTTTTCTTTTTCAAGATATTTGATGCAAATCATTGCAAACATATAAAGCAGTGAGTTTTTTTAGTAAGACTTAGAACATTTTTAAGATGCAATGCACAAGTTTTTTGCTGCTTTTATAATTTCCATTATGTATCATTGATTTATTTTATCTCAGATGAAAACAAGTTCTTGAGCAGTGTTTTATATATAATGTGTATGTACATACATGCATATTGCTCATTCACCCAATTTGGTACCTGTGTAGGTCTTCTATCTGTACATTTGAATGCGTAGTTTGTTTATAAAACATAAACTGTATTTTAATCACTGTAAAAAAAACTGGATACAGATGGCGTCATGTGTAGTGCTTCAGTTGTAAGTGAAGTTTTTAGTTTAACTGTGAGCATCACCACAATCAGAAGAAAGAAAAAAAGCAGCAATAATGTTGAGCCCTAGTATGCTTTAGTTTCTTTTATTTCCTTAAGAATGCCAGAACAATAGAGACTAGACCAGTTTTGCTAAAACATAGCATTGCCAGTTGTGTAATCATCACTTCAAATTTAAATAACCCATCAAATCATACGATCACCAAATCAGCAGGCATGTCAGAATTTCGACAAATTGATAGTGAAATCACTGATGTAATAAGTAGTATTAAAGCAATTTGTAGTTATTAGCAGATCTAAACAACCGTTTGCAGTATCAGTATTAAAATCTCCAAGTGATTTGTTTAATGGAAATCCAGTATACTGCTGTTTGAAAATACAAATGCATCAAAATGAGAACACTGTATTTACTGCTGGCACATTTGTAATGGCTGACTAATGCACACAAATTACTCAAAAGGGTCTCAGTATTGCCCATTGTTGGTATTCTAATGACCTCTGTTGGTTAGGAAGGAAAATTACACCTATTAAAAAAACAAAAAAAACTTTGTTTAAAGCAGGAGCGAATAAAGTTCCCCTTTTAATAATCCACAGTCATTCCTTTGTATCTGTAAGGCCTTAATAATTATTCTAATTATTGCTCATAAGTAGTATACATTTATCAGTGTCTTTAAAAGTAAATATACCACCCGGATAAGTCTTGGTGTGTGCTCACTGCAGATTATTGACACTGCAGTTGTATTTGTTGCAGGTTTAAATGGAGGATTTTATGAGGCGATACCCTTCGCTGCCTTTTTGTTATTATACAAGTATACTGGAATTGGTAGTTCTGTTTCTTTAATATGTATTCATTAGTCTAGTGACTGGATACAGTCTTGTTGTTCTGACAACTAATATAAACTTTACAGTGTTGTTATTCTGACTAATATAAACTTTGTCTTGTCTAAATCATATTTGCTGTTAACTACACTTTTATATGAGTGGACAGTAGAAATCTTTTGAATAGCAGTAGTGGCAGTATTTTGAAGCTTTTTTGTATGTTGGAGTCCTACTACGCAAAAGGATTAGTTTATCATTACAGATTTGCCGGTTGAGTACATTTATTTTTAATTATATTTGCATTTTGAAGTAATTTAATGATACACTGGGATCTTTTGTCAGTAGATCATTAGCTGTCAATATAATGTATCTTTGGATTCTAATACTGGTATTGCATACTTTTTAGAGGTGCTGATAATCATAACGTTACCAATATTTATTGCATGAGATTAGTGACTTTGCTGTTTTTTACCACCTTAATTAAATTAACACTTAAGACAAAGGCAGACATTCATTAGTAGAAAAGAAAACTGTATTAACTTTTACCCCATTTGCACACATTACACTTTACATATCTTCTTTGTTTGTAACCACTGTCTTTCTGTCCAACGTTGCATAAATTGCTGAATTCCTGCAATCCCTTGAACCTCACTCCTATAATGTTTTTTGTATGTAATTTGCTCCTTCCCTTTTCTGAACATCCCACTTCCAGTTCTTTTATCTGTTACAATATTTAATAATTCAAGTACAGTTGGTTTAAACTTTCCTTTACATTTTCTAATAATTGCTTTTTTTGGCAGCCACCAAAATTAAGCTGAACATGGTTTTACTATGTTTAGGCAATTCAGATCCTGTGTCCCAGCTCAAAAAAAAGAAAGGAAAAAATTCCTAAGTAACAGCCATTTGCTCACCCAATATTTCTGACAGAATACTCTGTAGGGAATTTTTGAAGTCATCCAGCTCATTACACTCTAAAACACATGTTCCCAGTTACCTGTTTCTTCCCCGTCACACTTCCAGCATTTGGCATCTACCTGAGGAAAAATTCTCTGGAGTCTGCATGGGGTATAAAAATACCTGTACAAACCCTTCCAAGCAAAAATCCTAAAACTTCTAGATTTCATTGCATATGTGGGAGCCGTACATATGTTCTCCCATTGTTTCATTATGAATTGCTTATCTAGTCTCTCTTCCCAGTTTTTTCTGACCTGTTCTGATTCCTATAGTCATCATGCAGTATTTTACATGCCCTGTTAATTACCCTTTTTTTAACAGTAGCTTCTGTTTTAGAGTTAATTAAAAATTCAACCAATGCACGTCTTCCATTTAGGACTCACCTATCACTTTCTCTTTGTCTGTACTCTCTCAAGCCCTGATAGAACACAGTCTGTAGCCTGCAGTCCCAGTATCTTCTTGATCTATTCCCATTCTCTTACCTTTCTGTCAGTGTTTATTCCCAATGCTTTGCTTCCTTTGCCAGCATCCTTCAGTAAATTCTAGACCCTTCTTGCCTATTCTCCATACCCCTAATCGCAGTTATCCCTATGGGCATAATTTCCTTTTTCCATTTCTGTGTTTGCTTAGATCTTGGTTTTGCCACGTTAACAGTCGTACAGAATATTATATTCATATTCTTAAGGATCTGCATCCAAAATCCGACATTTTCCTTATTTCTTATATTATCCGCAGCTTCATCATCATCCCTTTCTACACTGAATTGTAGCTTTCTGCTTCTCTTATGTATAAGAGCCTCAACTGTGTAGCTTTAAAATATCCCTTCAGATCAGGTAATCAAAACGTCCTCATTCTAGTGGGAAGATGAACTTATCCCACTTGATTCTTGCCATCTTCTTTCACCTCTGTATTAGTTACTATCCACAACTTCTAAAAATACACCTGAGTTGTGTATAAAACTAAAGGGACTAAAAACATTTTTTTTACTGCTGGCGTCTTGCTCCATAGACAAGAGGTTCCATTTTCTCAGTTTTTGAATTTTCTTTTTAGTCTCTTCCTACATATCTTTCACTGACAGAACAGAATCGTTTTAATACATACGCCTAAATACTTCCTTTTATTATGTCCCCTTAAATGTTTTTTTTTGTATCTGTTCATATGTGGGTACATAGTTTATAGCTATAGCATTTGTTTTATCTTCATTAATTTTATATCACTCAAAGCCCAGGACTGTCTCAGAATGTTCCACAACGCTGAGACGTATTTTTCCTGTTCTGTCAAGTACAATAATATCTACAAATAAAGCCTACTGTTCCACAACACTGAAATGTCCTTTTCTGGTTTTATACCATGTAAAATATCATCGGCAAATAAAGCCAACTTATGATTACCATACCAGTTATAGGCTTGAATTTCTGAGTACCCTTTTTCTTTGCCAGTGGTTCTCAGTGTAATGCATACCACGAAGGGGAAAGATGACGTCTCTGTTCAACTGTTCAAATAAAGTTATCAAAGAGGAACCCTCCGCCTTTGATTTTTTGGCTGTGAGCTCTAGTATATCCTTCTATTTAACGTTCTTATTTTATCTTTGCCCTACTCATAAAATGACAGATTACTCTGTTGAATGCTTTCTCTGCATAAAGACAAAGCAAATGACAGTGGTATTTTTCTTATGTTTTGCTTCCTTCTGGATCATCATTGCTAATGTTATTAAAACAGTTTCCTCCCCTCCGGAAAACCACACTTATGTATATCTATCAATTTTGGCATCACCTTTGCCATTCTTTTAGCTGATAATAGACAAACACTATGACATGATTGAAAATTGAAATGGGCATGTATGAAGCTGGATATGATGGTCTTTACTGTCTTTATGTATTACAGCCATCATAACTGTTTTTCCAGGATGTTAATGCCTCCCCTCCTTTAAATAAAAAATACTGTTAAACAAAACCTTCCGGACTTTTCACTTTCTTCCTTCCTCCACCAGAGTACCATCTGTTCCTGGAGACTTTCCTGCAGATTGATTATACATCATCATTTGTCTCCTTTCCTCCTATCTTAACTGTTAATTTTAGAGCCTCACATACTTCTAACCTTGGCATATTCAAATCTTCCATAGATATTTCCATTTGTGCTTTTTCTTGATTTCCTCACTTCCCTGCTTTATACAAATTTTCATAAAATTTCCAAAATTTCGCTGATGCCTCTAGAGCATGCCTGGTTATTTTTCTTGTTACAAGGCTTCCTTAAGTTTGGCAATAACCCTTTCTACTTTCTGTTACGTAAGCAGTTGTACTATATATTTTTTTGTGTTCTGGAGTTAGCAAAAAATAGTTGCTTAACAGCAATCTTTCTAAACTCATGTACATTATCCAGGTACTCCCTTATTTTCTTTTTAGCACTCTGCAGTTCTTGTTCTGTGAGTCTCCTTATCCTGTAATACTTTAACCTTTGTCAGCCCTGATAAATAATTCTTGTTACTTATACAGATTTTTTTTTTCTTTTATTTCTACCCTATTTTTAAAGTCCACTTTCATTTTATCCCACTCACTAGCTATAACATCTGGAGTACTTTCAATCTTCCCTAATAACTCCTGTGCAATTCTCACTGCCCATTCCTTAAATTCCTCTCTTTTTTTATAACCGGTAGGTACCGATGTCTCATCTTTACTTCATTACCCTGCTTTTTTATCTTGGAAAGTATTAGTGCATGATTTGAAATAGTTATTGGATGTGTGTCAAAGTTCTTAAATGCACATGTTCATGTGAAATATAATTACTGTCTACTCTAGCCCAGTTATTATACCCTTGGGAATAATATGTAAATTCTCTGAATTACTACTACTGAATTAACTTCTTTCATGGCAAATATTTACATACATTTCTCCAGAAATCTACCTTCTTTTGTTGTAGTTTCCCTTCTTGGCCCCTCAGACACATCTTTATTGTTTCAAAAAATTCCAGTGACCACCTCTAAGTAATGTTCCCTGCTTTAAGCTGATTATTTCTCCTAAAAACATTTTTGAGCTCCACATTAGCAGTTTTAGGTGGAATATAAGTACATGCCAGAGTAATCCTCCTCCTCCTTTGCCAGTAGCCCCTATCTACCACAAATCTGCCATTATCTTTTTTCCCTCTTCTATCACTATTGGAGGAGTTCTAGCAATTAACGTAAGTGCTCCAAATTTCCTTTGTCCCTGATATTCTGATGAATATCCATCTTGAAATCCTTTATCAAATTCACATGCTCTGTTCTTTCCAAATGTGCTTGCAGTAGCATTGCTATTTGCACCATACATGTTTTAATAAAATTAAATTTTCTTTCCTTTTTGTCTACATCTCCTGAGACCATTTACATTCCATTATAATATAGAATGTGTCACCATAATGGTAAGAAGTAATTATTCCTATTATATATATATATATATATATATATATATATATATATATATATATGTATGTGTATGTATATGTATATGCTTTTGTGATACATGCACCCACTATGGTTTGGCAGGTTATTCCTTTATACAGTTTTTTTCTGAACATTGGAACCTAGTCACATTTTACAAGACTTTTTGTTTTAATAAAAACCCTCAAACTAAAACCCAAACTCACCCCAGAACTCCCCTATTACCTGTTAATTTAATACAAATACACATAACTATGTACATCTTCAAGAAATAGTCCCCCCCCCCAATTAGGAACATCTGTCATAAACAGCTGCTGACACAGGCCTTAATTAAGCTGAAATTGAGGTTATCCATGTTGACACGTATTATTGCATATGTTTCTACTTATACTAATTGGTGTCTGTTCTTTATCTTTATTCCCCTCCCAGATTTGAAAACAAGTCTCATAATTTCAGAAAACGTTAACTTTTGAACTTGAAACCAGTGTTCTGTCTTTTATTGCCCTATCGTCAATTTGGCTTCATGGAAACGTAAGAGCAAAAAGAAAGATGAGGTCCTCTGCTGCAGCCTGAAAGACGAGCTGAAACATTTATTGCTTTATATTTTTTCACATCTACTTGTTTTCACTTAAAATTTATTAGATTAAGCCATGGGTCTTAATCCAGACGTTCACTTCTGCAAAAGTAAGAGAAAACATATCGTGTCTATGTATATTACTATTTGTGTACTTTTGCACCCTATCCCTTACCTCAACAATCCAAGATTACAGCCTTTTAACTTAAACTTGCTTTTGTCTACCTTTTCTTCTGTTTTTGCTCCATCATGCGTACATTTCTTAATACCAAAAAAGAGAGGAGGAGGAGAAGAAAAAGAAAAGGCATCTATTTATTTCAATAACTTTATCACATACAAGAGCAACTAAAATACTTTATTGTAAAACATGCAGTGCATATTGTAAAAAGTTTCATAGAAATCATGTTAAGAACAGAAATTGATTTGCTTACAGTTGCCTTTTTCCTTATTATTTCCCTCCCCTCAGTGTTCTTTCATACATTACTGACATGAAGTGAGGCAAAATCTTTTCACTTTCCTACAAGTTTAACAAAATCAACAAATGGTGAAAATTAAAGTGTGTGTGTAGGGTGGGGGGTGCAAGTTCGTTTTGAACAGAGGAACCGGACAGAGTTGTCCTCTTTCCCCTTTGTTATTTATGTTATATTTAGAATCATTGGCAAAGAAAATAAGGGATTCAGAAATTTAAGGATATAATCATTATGGCTATCGTGATAATTTGGCATTATTTGCAGATGATATTTTGTACATGATAAAACCAGAAAAGGACATTTCAGTGGTTTGGAACATTTTGAGACAGCTTCAAGTCTTTTTGGGATAGAAAATTAATGAAGATAAAAGCAATGCTGTAAACTATGTACATACATACAACTTAGTTCAGCAACACCCATATTTATGGGTATACGTTAAAATGAAGTACTTGAGTATGGGTTAAAAAGGTTTCTGTTATGTCAGCTAAAGATATGTTGGAAGAGACTAAACAAAAGTTAATATAAAAACTGAGAAACTGGAAGATCTATTTTGAGATGCAAGCAGTGAAAATATTTTAGTCCCTTTAGTTTTACACACATGTCAGGCATACTTTTATCAACCAGAGGAGAAGTTGTAGATAGCAATTAATAAAGAATTAAAGGATTTTATCTGGAAGGGAAGAGGGCAAAAGTTAAGTGGGATAAGGTGATCCTTCCAATAGAATAAGGTTGTTTGGGATTGCCTGATTTTGAAGTGATATTTCAGACATACACAATTAAAGCTCCCATACATAGCACAAGTGGAAAGGGATGATAATAGCACAAGTGGAAAGGGATGATGATAAAATGGAGGAAACTCGAGAAATAAGGAGGGACTGGAATTTTGGATGCTGATCTTTATGAATATATTATTTTGTACGGCTGTTGTTCTCCTTAAAGTAGAAATTATTCTAAGAACTAAGCCACCACTTGAATAGAGAAAGGAGATTCTGCCGATGGGGATGACTGCAATTAGGGTTTCAGAGAATGAGCAAGAGGGATGGAATATACTGGAGAAAACTGGCAAAGAAACCAAGGTATTGGGAATACATAATTAGAGAGGGAACATTAATAGAATGGGAAGAGGCCATGAACTGCAGACTAGTGACTGCCTTCTCTATCAAGTATTGATATTGGGATATAAACAAAGAGAAAGGAATAAAGGAATGCTAAGTGAGAGACCAGCACTGGTAGCATTTTTAGCACAATCTAGAACTGAAGCTGCTGTTTAAAAAAAAATAAATTAGTGGGGCATATAAAATATTGCTTGATATCTATAGGAATCAATCAGAGGAGGTTAGAACTGATTGGGAAGAGACTGGATAAGCAATTCACAAAGAAACAATTGGAGGGGTACATGTATGGTTACCAAATAAGCAACAAAGACTAGAAGAGTTAGGATTTTTTCATGGAAGTGTTTGCATATGTATTTTTCTAGCCCAAGCAGGCACCAAAGAATTTTTCCTCTGATAGATTGCAAATGTTGAAAGTGTGATGGGTAATAAAGCTGAATTGGCAACATATTTTTGGGAGTGTAATGCGTTAGCAGACTTATTCTCTTCAGACTACTCTGTCAGAAATACTGAGTGAGCATATTAGCATAACTAAGGAAGTGATTTTCTTAAGATGTGATACAGAATCTGAATTGCCTAGACTTAGACCTTGCTGTGTTTAATTCTGGTGGCTGCTAGAAAATGGAAATCAAAGTCAGTAGGTAAATGAACTGTAATTGGGATCTTCAGAAAAGGGTAGGAGCAAATTACATAGTAAACTGGGAACTGTGGGAAGAATATAGGTAGAATAATGTTTTGGGAGAGGAATGAGGTTTATGGTACTGCAGGAATTGAATGAGGTATGCACTGTCTGATTGATGGTTATTGTATATAGAAGATTATATGTGATGTATAATGTTTGCAAATGAAAATATATCAATATGGTTTGTTTTCATGTATATAAATATATGATTGCCTAAGTTAACAAAAGTGCACTCTTTCCACTTTTTTCTTATGCAGTCATATTTCACAAATGCGATCAATGCTTTGCATCTCACATTTATTCACTAATTTCTGTGTTGTCCGTCTTCTTCCTGATCATCTCCATCTCCCATCTCTAGATTCTGGTTCAATCCCAAACTACTGCCAATTCTTCTGGTCAATTCCTGTGCTTTTCTCTGTCTCTGAAGCATTTTCCTTTGGGATGGTGGAAAAGGTTTCAGCGGCAAAGTCTGTGTGGTTTATTATCAGAAGAATGAGAAGTAGAGCCCCCTTCTGCATGAAGGAATATTTTTTGTTAGACAAATGTTTTCCATTTCCTCCTTATCCTGTTCTAAAATGATTTTGCTCCTCCAGGAACAAATATTCTGATGACTGCTGAATACAGCAGCGTGTGTGTCACACCTGCCTCTCAACATTCCCTCAGATTACTGGTGCATAGTGAATAATCATTTTCCACAAACACTCTGCTGTACTTGTAATAATTTGCTCTTTTGCAACAGTTTTGGTAGTATCAACTCTTTCTGCTGGTAGGCTTGCATCTTTACTAATACAGGTCTTGGTTGCTTTTTTCATTTTTCAAATTTGGAGGATACACATGGTGGGCTCTCAATTAACAGTTCCTACTGTGGAATACCAGTACAGTTGCTTTTGTAGCTGTGGGGGTGGAGTGGAGGCTTGTACAAAAAAATCACATTTCTCCTAGAAGTATGTTAGTCTGTTTTTGAAATTCAGCAGTTATACTGGAAATGTTTTCTTTTGCACTTAAGTAGAATGGTTATCATACATGGAGAAAAATGGTGTTTGGTTACTAGTATGCATATTTTCATATGTTCATACTTACTTAAAATTCAAACTGAATTACTGTGTAATGTTGATTTAGTGATATGTATTAATGTGACATCTTTGTAACAGTTAATTCTTTATTTTTCTTTGTCTAGCATTGATGCCCCTGGGGTAATTGATCGTGTTTCTCATCTGTTCCATGGTCATCCAGACCTTGTATTAGGATTCAATGCATTTCTTCCACCAGGGTACAGGATAGAGATTCCAAGAAATGGCAATGTGCTTCCATCACCTGGCCATGTAAGCTGCATGGAATTAATGATCCTTTTCCTTTATCTTGTTTAAGGTGGGAGAGAGGGTTAGGGTACTTAATGCAGTATGTGGTGAATGCTACTGCAGGCTGTTACATGAATTCGTTTGAGACTGGAGTTACTAGAATCTAAATGTAGAGGCACTTTGATACTGCAACAAGTCATTGGAGCTTGAATGTTATTGTGAAGTGAAGCTTTTTAATTTAAGTTGCAGAATTATTTTTTTCTTACTTTTGAGATCGTTTGTTTTCTTAAAACCATCAATACCATTTATATGAATGTTTCAAGAATGAAGAGCACATCAGTTTATAGTCTCTTTCCATTATATAGTTATGGCAGAGGTAGAGGCAGTAGACCAGAAAAGACAGTGTCAGTGCATGTGTGTTTTACATATATATGTGTGTGTGTGTATGTATGTGTGTATATATCTATCTATCTATATATAGGTTCACTTTATAATCCTGAAATATCTAAATTTCAGAATTTAGAGATTGTAAGGCCGAAACCTTACAGTCCCGAAACCCCAGAAGTGCGAATTTTAAAATCACGAATCCTACACTAACCATACACCACACACACACACAACACATGCACACACCTACCCCCCCCCCACAAACCTACGCTACATACATGCAGGGGGGCTGTGCCCCCCACACCCCCCTACTTAAATATACTAACTCCAAGGTCTAATAATATAATGGATACGAATGACTGGCTTAACAAAAGCTTTAGTTTTAAACTGGACTTCAATGGCCCAAATGGGTTTACAAATAGACACTCATTTAACAAAATGTTGGATAATTTATCTAGAAGTATGTATAAATATAAAATGCTTATTATTGAAAATGCGTATTTAAATGAATGCATTAGTAGGAACATTGTTCCTAAAGGCTTAAGAATTTGTAAAGTTCCAAATAATGTACAGTTAGGCTCGATATTTCATAAAGAATTGCTTGAACTTTTTAATAGAAGTGGCTTAGACATTTTAAAGTTGATGATAAAGGAAAATAATAGGATTTTAACGAATTTAAAAGAAGACATTAATGAAACAGAAGGCCTTACTAAGGAAGACTTGATGTTTGGTATTGTCAATGAGAGAGAGAAATATTACAAAATAATGGGAGATATAGAAGACAAATGTAAAGGATTAATTACTAGAAAAATGGATAAAATGAAAAGGGACTTGCAAGATTATGAAAATAATGTGAGTTATCCAAAACCTGCCATGTATGCATATGCTAATAATAAAAAGAATAATAAATACAATAGAAATAATATAAAGACACAGGTAGTGGAGCCTGGATTTAGGGAAGAACTATGGAATGAAAATGAATATGACAAGGAATTTCCCTCAATAGAGAAGGAATATAGGCCCTTTTATAGACCTCAAAATGAAAATTTTCCTATGAGAGGGGGGAGAAGGGGGAGAGGGAGATATTAGTTAAATGTACCCCTGACCCGGACCTTAATTCAATAGATAAGGAATCAGATGAAAGAGGAATTATTAATACTTTGAATGGATTCACAATTTATAATTATAGTGAGGTAGTACTTGAAAAAGAACATTTTAGTCTTTTGGGTAAAGGCTTCAAATTTATTCCTCAGATAAAAGGGGACTTAACTTCAACACTCTTGGATTTAAAATTATTTCTGAGAAAAATTAATTTGAAACTTATATTAAATAAGGGTGATACTCAGAACAAAGTTGAATATAATTTTAGATTAAAAAAAACATCTGCATATAATCCCCCTATGCACCCCCAACTTAAAAATTTAGAGAATGTGATGGAAAATGAAATAAGAAAAGTTTATAAGAAAACTAGGTATAACATGAATCTCCAAGTAGGAGAATATAAAGTATTAAATGAATTGAAGGAGAACAAAAACATCATAATAATGAAACCAGATAAAGGTGGGGGAGCTATTCTTATGGATACTATAGTATATGAAGGGAAAATGAATCAAATTCTTAGAGATGAAGTAAAATATACAGAGGTGTCCAAAAATGAAATTATGGTAGCTTATAAAAGAATAGATATAGAACTAGAAGCTATGTATAATGAAGGGACTATAGATGGAAATAGTCTCTCCTACCTTAGAGTGGATAAGAATAAATATAGAACTAGAAGCTATGTATAATGAAGGGACTATAGATGGAAATAGTCTCTCCTACCTTAGAGTGGATAAGAATAGATATAGAACTAGAAGCTATGTATAATGAAGGGACTATAGATGGAAATAGTCTCTCCTACCTTAGAGTGGATAAGAATAGATATAGAACTAGAAGCTATGTATAATGAAGGGACTATAGATGGAAATAGTCTCTCCTACCTTAGAGTGGATAAGAATAGATATAGAACTAGAAGCTATGTATAATGAAGGGACTATAGATGGAAATAGTCTCTCCTACCTTAGAGTGGATAAGAATAGATATAGAACTAGAAGCTATGTATAATGAAGGGACTATGGATGGAAATAGTCTCTCCTACCTTAGATTGGATAAGAATAGATATAGAACTAGAAGCTATGTATAATGAAGGGACTATAGATGGAAATGGTCTCTCCTACCTTAGAGTGGAGGATAAGCCTAAAATTCTAGTAATTTATGGTATTCCTAAGGTGCATAAGAATTCAAAAGATCCCCCACTAAGACCTATAGTGTCTGCAGATGGGTCTAAGACATTTCCCCTAGCCAAATTTATTGATAATAAAACTAAACATATATGGACTAAAAAAGTAGCTATTTTAAAAGATTCATGGGACCTTTTAAGAAATGTTAATTTAGAGATATATGATAAAAATATTTTATTCGTAACAATAGATATAGTGGATCTTTTTTCTTCTATTCCCTGTTCAAAAGGTATGGTAATGTTTGAAGAAGAAGTGTTCCAAGATGGAATATTGAGCCATAAAGACAAGGTAGCGTGCACTATTCTGATGGACATAGTTTTGAAAAATAATTTTTTAATATTTAATGGGGAATTTTTTCAACAAACCCAAGGTGTTGCTGTGGGCGCAGCCTGTGTACCTACATTTGCAAATATAGTATTGGCCAATTGGGAAGAAACATATATCCTTAATTCTAGGTTCAAGTCTTGTTGGAACCTATACAAGAGGTTCCTGGATGATATAGTCATCTTTTGGACAGGTGGGGAAGAGAAATTAAAATAATTTTTTACACATATTAAAGAGACTTCTGATTTTTTGAGATTCACTTATAATGTTTCAGAAAATAAGCTACAATTTTTGGATATAGAAATTTACAAAAGTAACAATGGCTTCAAATCTAAGGTATATAGGAAATTGACATACTGTAATTCTTATTTGCACTATAATAGTGCACACCCTACACATTGCAAAAAGAATATTGTAAAAGGGCAATTTGTGAGGGGATCGAGAATGACAAGTAAATTTGAGGACTTTAAATTGGAATGTGATTTGTTGGAGGGTATGTTTATAGATGGAGGATATAGTAAGGAATTTGTCAGTAATATTAGGATGGAGGTAGAAAAGAACAGATAAATTTTACCCTATATTAGGAGAAAAAATAAATGATGGACAAGAACAAATAATAAAAGATAAAGTATTTATTAATAATGAAGAATATCAACATGCTTTTACCCTAGAATTTAATGCTTTAAACAATAATATTAGGACTGTTTTTGTCAATGAATGGGAAAGGTTTATGGCACTTACTGACTTGGGGGGGGGGCTTCCTAAAGGTATACCTAAAGTAGTATACAGAAATCCTTACTATATAAAAGATTACTTGGAACAGAAAAAGGTGGGTCAAAATAAAATTAAGGGAGTGAAAAAGATAGGTACATATTCTTGTGGAAAATGTAATCAATGTAACTATATGGTCAATAAGGAGAAAATCTATATAGAAAGTAGAAAGAAATAGATTGGTAGTAAAGGGATGTATAATTGTGAGACGAAGGGTTTAGTATGCCTAGCTACCTGTGAAAAGTGTGGATCTTTTTATATAGGTAAAACTGAGAGGACTTTGAAAAGAAGAGTGTATGAACATACCTATGATATAATAAAAGAAAAAGAAACAAATGCATTATATAAACATTCAAAGGTATGTAAAGAAAGCAAATTTCTCTTTAGTTATTGAACATATAAAGGATGGGATTAGAGGGGGTCCATGGGAAGATACTATTGGGTATAGAGAGTTGTGGTGGCAAGTGACATTAGAAGCAAGTAAACACCCAGGTCTTAATGAACATGTGTCTATTCTACCCCTTTTAAAATTAAAGGCAGCTAAACTATGAATGTTAGTTTAGTTGTAATATAATTTTGTACCAATAGATGGAACCATTGGGTTATAAAATGTATTTTCCTAAGGCAGCTAACTATGAATGTTAGTTTAGTAGGAATATAATTTTGTACCAATAGATGGAGCTATTGTGTTATAAAATGTATTTCCCTTTACAATGAATATTTATATTATATAAAAATAAGAATTTTTTAAGTATTTATGATGTATCAAATTATTTCTTGATAGTATTTTAATTATTTATAAGAAATGAAGATGTATAAATTATTTTAATTATATTTATAGAAAGAAGTATTTATGAATATTTATGAGCCTAGAATGTGAATTGATTTGTGCATTCAAATTTAATTGAAGCTTTTTTATTGGATTATTAGTTTTAATAGAGGTATATAAATATGTGTGTTTTAATTAGTATTAGCATCTGATGAAGTCCAGTGAGGAGACGAAAACGCTATCTTAGTGAAGAGCGTTAATGTGGAAGTGTTTTTTTGCGTGTTTGGATATATTAAAAGTGCATTTCAACTTTTTGGAGATCTTTCTTCATGTGACTGCACTCCTTTTTGGTTTATTGGTGTTTTGTGGAGAGCTGCCGTTTTTCAAATTCACTTAATGCAGTATGTGGTGAATGCTACTGCAGGCTGTTACATGAATTCGTTTGAGACTGGAGTTACTAGAATCTAAATGTAGGGGCACTTTGATACTGCAACAAGTCATTGGAGCTTGAATGTTATTATGAAGTGAAGCTTTTTAATTTAAGTTGCAGAATTATTTTTTTCTTACTTTTGAGATCATTGTTTGTTTTCTTAAAACCATCAGTACCATTTATATGGATGTTTCAAGAATGAAAAGCACATCAGTTTATAGTCTCTTTCCTTTATATAATTATGGCAGAGGTAGAGGCAGTAGACCAGAAAAGACAGTGTCAGTGCATGTGTGTTTTACATATATATATATATATATGTGTGTGTGTGTGTGTGTGTGTGTGTGTGTGTGTGTACATATATATATATATATATATATATATATATATATATATATATATATATCTGTATATATGTATGTGTGTATATATCTATCTATATATAGGTTCACTTTATAATCCTGCAATATCTAAATTTCAGAATTTAGAGATCATAAAGCCGAAACCTTACAGTCCCGAAACCCCAGAAGCGCAAATTTTAAAATCACGAATCCTACACTAACCATACACCACACACACCTACCCCCCACACACAAACCTACGCTGCATACATGCAGGGGGGGCTATGCCCCCCACACCCCCCCTACTTATACTAACTCCAAGGTCGCATTACACAGGCAAACACACAAAAACACCACCACACACCTACACTCCCCTTGCACACACATCACAGTCACAACACACACTGTCACACACTAAAGCCCCTAACCAAGACCCTTAAACATAAATACTTACCTGAACTTCCACCTATCCATTCACACACTGCAACACCAGAAGTGCTACTTCAACATCTCCGAACTTCGGGATTTTGAAATTTGCGCTTCTGGAGTTTTGGTGTTCTGAGCTTTCAGCTTTATAATCTTGGGATTCTGAAATTCGATATTTCAGAATTTCGGGATTATAAAGTGTTCCGAGATGTATGTGTATATATATATATATATATATATATATATATATATATATATATATAGATAGATATAGATAGATATATAGATATATATAGATAGATATATAGATATATGATGATAATACAAATAATTTTTCCCTAGAACCAGTCAAAACTACAACTATTACCAAACTCCTCAAAAAACTGAAGCCAACAACCCCAGCAGTAGACAAACTACCAGCTGAATTCCTACAAATCACTGCAGAGGCTATTGCCTATCCTGTATCCATTCTCATCAACAGATCTATAACTGAATCCAAAGTACCTAAATCATGGAAAGTATCACACATAATACCATTACATAAAGGGGGACAATCCCTTGAACTTACTAACTACCGCCCTATTGCAATACTATCACGCCTATCAAAGATTCTAGAGAGAGTAGTCCACTCGCAACTAATGAAATTTCTGCTTAACAACAATCTATTATCACAATCCCAACATGGATTCAGACCATCACACAGTACAACCACAGCATTGCTATCCTTCTCAAATAATATTAATGCCCACAGAAACAACAGCCTGTTTGTATCCTCAGTATTCCTAGACCTATCTAAAGCCTTTGACATGGTGAACCACAGTCTACTACTAGAAAAACCTGCCACTTTTAACATACACTCTTCCACCTTATCCTGGTTCAGTAGCTATTTATCTAACCGACAACAAGCTGTTCTCTGGGAAAACCAACTGTCGCCCCTACTCCCAATAACCATTGGTGTACCACAAGGATCCATCCTTGGCCCACTATTATTCTCATTATTCACTAATGACATAGCACCATCCCTACACTCCACCTCAGTAGTCCAATACGCAGATGATACCACTAAAATAAGTGCTGCTAGCACCCTTGATGAACTCCAAATTATAACACAAAATAACTTTACCCTTGCCGAAGAATGGTTCACAAACATCAAATTGTTACTTAACCCAAAGAAAACTCAACTTATTCTTTTTAGCCCAAGTAGATCCCCCCCATAAACAATAACTTTTCAATAATATCCAAAGACAACACTACCATTACCCCTACTCCTCACACCAAGCTGTTAGGAGTAGTAATTGATAATAAACTTAAATATGATATCCATATCTCTCAAACAATCAAAGTCAATAAAAAGATGGGACTCCTTTATAGAAACCACAACTACATGACCAGACACACAAAAGCCACCATAGCCAGAACTCATCTGTTATCTATACTTCTGTATGCCTCCCCAATCTTAACAAACCTTCACCAAGCAGAACTTTCAAAAATTGAGTCATGCTACAACAAAATTGCAAAATTTGCTAATGAAGCCACTTATAGGTCCCATCACTGCCAATCCCTCAGACAACTCAACTGGCTTGAGTTACCCCAAATCCTTCTACTCAACCAACTCACCACTGTCCATAAGCTCTACTACCTCCCTAGGAAAACCCCAGGCTTGCAACAATTAATTCAACACTATACTCCCTCCAGAAACTTAAGATCAACCCAACAAAACCACATAAAAGTCATCAAGCACAAAAATGAAGCTGGCAAATCACTCTACGCCTGCTGCATTGCTAAAACCTGGAGCCTCCTACCCAATCACCTAACCTCAATATCCTCACCTTCCCTCTTCAAAAAAAACATAAAATCACATTTTATGCAACACTGGCAATGTCCATGTCTTCCCCCAGGCTAGACCAAACAAGTCACAACTATTAGTACTCACTTAAACACCATTGTCCTCAACCACCAATAGCTTAGTGACACAAAGCTATACCACCAATTATGCTCTACCATCTTACCCCTTTTGCACAAATTTTAGCAAATACTTCTATAAATCTCAGATCAAACTACTGTTTTGATCCATATTCAACAAACATACTGTACTCTGAGCCAAAATATACTGTACCTTGCAAATATTACTAATGTAATGTAACTAACTTTGTAACTGTCTGCAATTCTACTATTGTAATGTAACTAACTTTGTAACTGTCTTCATGAATACTGTCTCATATCATGCTAATGTTAATTAACTAAGGTTCTGTCTAACTGTTAATGTTAACCAAGAGAATGTATTGTAATTATTTGTGGAGCTTTTCTACCCGGGCCTCTGCTGAAAATGGACCTGTGTCCAGTCGGACTATCCCGGTAAACAAATGTAAAATAAAATAAATAATATATGTGTGTGTGTGTATGTATGGGCATGTGTGTGTATATCTTTAAAAAATACACGCGCGCTTGTGTTTCTCTGTATACACATATATGTATGTATATGTACACACATCCCTTCTGGCATCAGTTATTCTATCAAGGTTTTCAGTCACTAAACAGTCCACCAGCACTCCAGAAATACGCAGATATGGTGCTGGATAAACAGACAACTATGGCACAAAAGAATAAAAGAAACCATAAACACTTAACAGTTTCACCACGTTTCCGAAGACATCATCAGATGCAACAAAATGAATTAAAACACCAGTTAATACCCTGTCCCTACAATTCTTCAAACAATTATTCAAGAAACCAATTATCCATAAAATTAAGCAATTGATATACGTCCAGCTTTGCTAACAGTGCTGTTAACTTTTAAAACAAACATGGGAGCTTAAATATATGGCAACAACATAAAACAATATTTAAGTATTAAAGGTATTATATTAAAAATGTATTTAAAAATGTTTAAAAGCCATGTAAAACAATATTTTCTTACATGTTAGCCTTTAAAAAAATTAATATCGCCATCTAGTGGCTAAAAGCATTTATTACATGTAAAAAGGTTTGTATATGAATATAAGAAAATGTGCAAATGAATGATTGTATGAGTAAAAAAATATGAATATAAAAATGTGTAAATATAGAAAATGTAAAAAAATATATAAAAATCTAGGAGTGTTGAACACACCAGTAAAGAAAACAAGTAAGAAACCACTGACTAATTATAAATACTGTAGCTATAATGAATTAAATTAAATCTCAGATGCCTTTTCATAATCTAGCTGCACTCATTTTTAACATGGGGGCTAATGAGACATTCTCATTAAGCCCAGGGACCCTACTAGCTTGTAGCACCAACTGCCAATATAATTCTTTGTATTCTATTGTAGTTTCCCAGGGTCCACATTTACATTTATTGCAACTTCTTCCAAAATGTAAAACTGAAACTTAGCTTTATCACAAATTAAGGTATGTTTAAACAATGCGTTCCTGTCATTCTTGCTCTTAATATCATAATAGTTTTCATATATTCTAGTTTTCAGTTTCCTCTCAGTCTTTCCTTAAGATGATGTTTCCTACTTGTAATATAAACCTTATCCCCTTGTAATATATAAGGACAAACAGAACATGCCCCCACATTTATATTTCCCAACCTCCTTCTGGCTCCTCTCCTTATAAAGAAGTACTACCTTCAAGTATGTCATTTAGACTGGGGTCCTTCAGAAAAATGAATTTAAGGGGTGTTATAAAAATACCCTCCAAGTCCGACAAATATGCAAACTATATCCGTTCTTTCATAATGATGTTCTTAATAATACCATCATCACCATTAAAGTTCACCACAAAGGCCCCCTTAGGTTTACTTCCATCATCAGAAACTGGTAGTGTAGGGTTAGTTAATTAATTCCCTTCCCTTACATTACATTTATCTCTACCCAGTAACAGGGAAAATTTTTCACCTCTTCCTGCCACTACATCCATTTTAATAGCTTCTGTTAAATCATGGGGGGGGATCCTCTCTCCTAAAACATCTCCCTAAGTAAGTCACATTCTTTCAAAAAGTAATTCCTCTGAAGTCATTCTATTAATCTTAACAAATTTGCCCAGAACAATACTCATTTTTTGATGAAAGGGGTGACCACTAGTATAATAAAGGTATGAATTAGAGACTGTCCCTTTACGGTAAACAGTGGACTTAAATCCTATAGTATTGAATACTTTATGAATAGTGTTATCAAAAAAAATAACTTTATCATAACTTATCTCATAGGTGAATTTCAGGAATTCCATTGTGCTATTAATATAACCAATACATTTTCTTAATTTGTCCTCCGTATTGCACCAAAATATACAAATATCATCTAAATAACATTTATACAACCTCCAGCTGTAAACAAACAGATAATTAAATACAAATTTCTCTACCCACATTGAAAGAATGATACTAGCATAGGTGGGGGGGCACAACAAGCACCCATTGCTACTCCACTAGTTTCTTGGAAGAACTCGCCTTCAAAATAAAATAAATTATTCTTTAAAACCATTTCCATAAGGTCAAAACAAGTCCAAAGTTCATTATGGGTGAGTTCACCTTTTTGAGAAAGGGCCTTAAACCATTCCATACCTACATTATGTGAAATAACTGAAAATAAATCCACCACGTCAATCGTAACAAAAATAATATCCTCATGAAACAATGCCGGGTTAACCATTTTTAAAAAAAATCCCAGGAATCCTTAAGAATTCTAATATCTCCCATCCAAATCTTTTTAAAATTAAAATCTAAGTGTTTGTCCAAGGGATGAGTCCTGCCGCCCCAGGCCGAAACAGTTAGTTGAAGCGGGTGATTTAAAATATTCTTGTGTCTTCGGTATGCCAGAAATTGTTGGTACTCTGGATTTGTCCATATTCAAGTATTAATACGTTTCTAAATCTATCATCCCATCATATAATAAATCATTAATAATCAAATCAATCTTCTTGTATACTAAATTAATTTCATTTTCAAAACTCTATTATATTTGTTTTTATCCCCTAAGATATCCATCATTTTGGCTTTATAATCCATCTTATCCATTATTACAGTCCCCCTGCCCTTATCAGGTTTCATCACTCTTATAAGCCTGTCTTCTCAACTCATTCAATAGACCTTTGTCCTCAGCAGTAAAATTGTAACAAAACTTATTAGCTCAAATTCCTTTGCTTAATTTTTCCTCAACTAGAATCTCAAAATTTAACTGAGGATTCAGCGGGGAGTTGTGTATAGATTTTTTTTGTTCAAAATATCTATCTTATTAGATTGTCCATCAGGAAATGTTATTTCAAAATTATTCTTTCACAAAAACAACTTAAGGTCAATTAAAACCTTACTAATATTACTCTTAGTTCTGGTAATAAATTTAAAACCGTTATAGAACAAATTAAAATGTGTAACATTAATATAATTAAAATGTTTTACTTTTTGTAAGTATGCTTAAAATAATCTTTCAATATCCCTGTTTCATTATTAGTTTCAAAAATTCCTGTATGTTGCACTGAAGTATTAAAAATCTCCCCCTCTCTGTAGCTTGCTTTATATTAATAGTACAAAGGAATTCCAAAAATTCACATGTGAGATAAGTTATGATAAAGTTATTTTTTTGTTAGATATCACTATTCATAAAGTATTCAATACTAGGGGATTTAAGTCCACTGCTTACTGTAAAGGGACATTCTCTAATTCATACCTTTATTATATTTGTGCTCACCCCTTTCATCAAAAAATGAGTATTGTTAAGGGGCAATTTGTTAGGATTAGTAGGATGACTTCAGGGGAAAATGACTTTTTGAAAGAATGTGAATTACTGAGGGAGATGTTTTTGAAGAGAGGATGCCCCCTCTGATTTAATAGGAGCTATTAAAATGAACATACTGGCAAGCAGAGGTGAGAACATTTTCACCAGTACTGGGCAGAGATAAATGTAATGTGGGGGAAGGGAATGAAGTAACTAACCATACACTGCCAGTTTCTGATGGTGAGAGTGAGTTTAAGGGGGCCTTTGTGATGAACTTTAATGGTAATGCTGGTATTATTTAGAACATCATTATGAAAGAATGGATACAGTTTGCACGTTTGTCAAACTTGGAGCGTATTTTTAATGACACCCCCTAAATTAATTTTTCTGAGGGGCCCCAGTCTAAAATATATACTTGAAGCTAGTGCTTGTATGAAGAGGGGCCAGAAGACGGTTGGGACATATAAATGTGGGGGATGTTCTTCTTGTCCTTGTGTATTACAAGAGGATGAGATTTATATTACAAGTAGGAAACAAAGTTGTAATACTTTCGGGGTTTTATACCTTGCGTTATGTAAGGCCTATGAAGCCTTTTATGTAGGAAAGGCGGAGAGGAAACCGAAAACTACAATATATGAATATTATTATAATATTAAGTGCATGAATAATAGGACCCCATTGTTTAAACATACCTTAATTTGTGATAAATCTAAGTTTCAGTTCTACGATTTGGAAGAAGTTGCAGTAGATGTAAGAGGTGGACCCTGGGAAACTACAATAGAATACAAAGAATTATATCGGCAGTTGGTTATGGAAGCTGACAGGGTCCCTGGGCTTAATGATGTCTCATTAGCCCCCATGTAAAATTTGAGAGCAGCTAGATTATGAAAAGGTGTTTGAGATTTAATTTAAGCTCGTAAATTGCTATTTTTCATTATAGCTGTAGTATTTATAATTAATCAGTGGTTTCTTACTCGTTTTATTTACTAGAGTGTTTAACATTCCTAGATTTTTGTATATTTCTTACATGTTCTATATTTATACATTTTTATGTTCATATGTTTTTTTGACTGTTATACAATTGTACATGTTTTGTATTTGTACACATATTTTTTGATGTAATAAATGTGTTTAGCCACTAGATGGGGATATTAAAATATTTTTTAAAAGGCTAAAGTTATGGAAGGAAATACTTATTGTTTTACATGGCTTTTAAACATTTTTAAATAAGTTAATATTGCTTTTAATGCTTAAATATCGTTTTATATGATTGTCATATAGTTAAGCTCCTATGTTTATTTTAAAGGTTAACAGCACTGTTAGTAATGGTAAAGTTGAATGTATATCAATTGCTAAATTTTATGGCTATTTGGTTTATTGAATAATTGTTTGAATTGAGACTAGGGTACTTAAATGGTGTTTTAATTCTTTTTGTTGCATCTGATGAAGGCTTAGCATAGACAGTGAAACTGTTAAAGCGTTAATGGTTTCTTTTGTGCTATTAAAGTTGTCTGTTTGTCCGGTGTCATACCTGCGTATTTCTGGAGTAATAGCTGCCACCTCACTTCTGCCTCCTACCTTCTTATATGCCACAACAATATTCACAAATCTCAACTCTTCCACAAAACACAGACTACTACAAAATTAGCAAATTCACCTGCAGCCTCGTATACTGCTCCCTCCACTGCATGGTGCTCGGTACCCTCAACTGCCTTAAAATATCTCAGCATATTACCCTCTCCCAGCTACTTACAGCACACACAGTACTTCACCATCTACCTTCACTGTCAAATCTCATCCATTGGCGTGAACCAAATAGAACTCTTTAAGATCCTCTTAACTTCAACTATTGCTAATAAATCAAATAATTATTACAATGACGCCCTAATTTCTGCCACTCTCTCCAAGGCATGGAACAAATTTTAAAGTCACATCCAGCTTTTAAATAACCTGCAACAATTCAAACGTACCTTAAAATATCACTTGCAAATAATAAACTGTGCAAGTGTGCCACACCTACAGTTTGAAGTATGCAATCCTAACTCTGTCAGCTATGGATATTATACAAGTGTATTAATATAGTACCTTTGATTTTACTTGCAGTATCTTTAAAACATGTATTTCCTTAATAATGTATACTTTGTAAGTAATGTTTGTTGACCATTTGCTTTGTAAGTAATTATTGCTGATTGTTTTTCTTTTGAATTGCCAAAAATGTATTTCTTTTTTTAAATACCTCTAAGTTATCACTTAAGACATAGTCAAACATACATTAACAGAAAACCAATGATTTTGACATTTTTTTCCATTTAAATACAGTATACATCACGTACATTTCCATTGCTACTGTGGTCAGTCAAGCATTACAAAAAATTCCTGCCGTCCCTTAAACCTCACTCTTCCTCCTGAACATTATGCATTTATCGTTCCCACAATTTCCATTTACTTCCACCTTATAATCCTGGTTTAAAATTAAAATGTCTCTGTATCAAACTGGGTCTTTGCCATCTTTAGGTAACATAGCCACCACAACTTTCTTCCAAGGTGTTGGTGCTTCCTCTCCTTTTAAAACACTGTTAAACAAAGTCTTCCAGATCTTTATCACTTTCTTTCCTCCTAATTTACAAACATCCACAGGAATACCATCAGTTCCTAGAGACTTTCTTGAAGATAGATTATACATCACTGTTTTTACCTCATCACCTCCTGTCTTAACGATTAGTTGTTGAGCCTCATCTACCTCTAACCTTGACATGATTGTCTTCCATAAATATTTCCATTTGTAGTCTTTCTTGATTTCCTTATCTCTCTGCTTATACAAATGTTGATAAAAATCATCCCTAAAACCTCTTCAGGATCTGTGGTTATTTTTCTTGTAATAGGTTCCCTAAGTTTGGTGGCAATCTTTTCAGTGTTCTGTTGCCTAAGTCATTGTGATACGTTTTTGTGCTCTGCAGTTATCAAAAAATAGTTGCTTAACTGCAGTCTTTATAAACTTATGCATCTTATCCAGATACTCTGTTGTTTTCTCTCTATCTCTGTCCATTTGCTCCTCCTTTAGGTCTGTGAGATTCCCCTTATTCTGCAGTACTTTAACTATTGGCAGCCTCTCTAAGTAATTTCTGTTGCTTCTTAACCACGTCTTTCTCTTTTATTTCAACCCTATTTTTAAACTCAATTTTCATTTCATCCCAGTCACTAGCTATAACTTCTGAATATAGTCCCCTAATAACACTCAAATAATTTTCAGTGCCATTTCCTTAAATTCTTCTTTTTTTAACAGGTAGGTGGGAAAGTGCCAGTTTCTTATTTTACTTCATTTTATTTTTTTATTGGTGCATGATCAGAATTAGTTATTGGATGCGTGTCAAAGTTTTCAATGAAATGCACATGTTCTTGTGAAATACAATTTCTGTCAAGTCCCAGTTATTGTACCATGGAGAGTAGCATGCGAATTCTGTCCATGTTCCTACTACTGAGTTCACATCTTTCATTCCTAATATTTTCATAAATTTCTTCAGAAGTGTACCCTGTTTTGTTATATTGTCCTTTCTTGGTCCCCGATACATTCTCACTATTGCAAATCAAATTTCAGTCCTCACCTGCAAGTTAATTATTTTTCTCAATTTTTTCTTGTGCTCCATGATAGCAGTTTTTGGTGACATATAAATACATGCCATTGTAATCCTCCTCCCTTGCCAGTTGACCGTTACTACCACAAATCTACCAATTTTGTCTTTTTTTTTTTCATCTTAAAGTTGGAGCCCCTCTAGCAATCTGTATAATTACTCTCCCTTTCCTCTGTCCTTGATGTTCTGGTGAATGTCCATTCTGAAATCCTCTGTCAAATTCACATGTTTATTTCTTTCCAAATATGTCTCCAGCAGCATTGCTATTTGCACTCTGCATTTTTTAACATAATAGTACTCTTTCGCTTTTATCTAAACCTGTAAGGCCAGTCACATTCGTGATGCTATGGACAGCATAATCATCATAATAAAAAGCTATTGTTCCCACCTATTATACATGACAGTTTTTAGAATGTGTATCTCCAGTTTTTGTGTTACATGCATGTAATAACATTTGGCAGTTTGCGTTTTGTACAGTTGTTACTCCTCTCTATTTGAATCTGTGTCACATGTTTCAAGAGTTTTTGTTTTAATAAAAACCTCCCAAACAAAAAACGAAATACAATTCCCCCCAGTCCTTTTAACTTGGAATGAACGCACACAGCTATGTACGTCTTCAAAACATGAAGTTTTAACCCTCCAGAAGGGAACTGTTGCTCCAAGTTGACGGCTGCACGTACGGACATTATGCAAACTGAAATTAAGGTTATCCATGCGAAAGTGCATTTTACACCCTGTGCTCTCACTTGCACACTGTTTGCCGTCTGTTCTTTTCTTCTCTCTCTTCCCCTCCCAGATATGAAAAACAAGTTTATATTCTTTCAGAAAACATTAACTTTTACCCCTAAGAAAAAGTGCGCTGGCCATTTTTAAATAAAACTAAATTGCACACGGTTTTATTAAATGCACTAAAGTATTAAGACTGCTATGGATGTTACCTTTTCATTTTTACTGAACTTCTTGTCATTGTACCTTTAAATTTTGCATTTCCCTCAGCAAAGGATACTCAGAATTGTCAAGAATAACTGCTTGGCCGTGCAGACAGATTGTCTCTATGGAAATGTAGTTAGCAATGAATCTTTGTAAATTTCATTAATAAAAGAATGCACAGCTCTATAGATATCTAGACTCCACTTTACATTTGCCATTGGAAAAAAACAAGCAAATACCTTTGCAGTTGTAAGAAGTATAGCATTTTCATGACTTTTATCATTTTATCTTATTTTTAAAGTCTACATGTTTACAAAAACACCTATTTACAGCTTAAGCCTAGGTAGTAATCTAGGCATTCACCCTTGTAAAATAAAAAATTAAAATATCCTAATTCAACACGTTATATAATCAGTGCACTTTTGTACCCCTACCTCCAGCAGCCAAGATCACAGCACATGAACATAAACTTGCTTTTGACCAGCCTTGTTTCTGTTATACTGTAAAACCTGCATTTTTTACAACTAAAAAGGTACTTTTTTACTTTAATATCTTTAACACACATACACAACAATCACTGAAAATACCAGCCCCCTCATTCAAAATACCCCAGACTACACAAGACTGTTTCATTGTGTGTATGTAACATGAGGTTTATGTCCTGGACTGTTTATACATATACTAAGAAGATCAAAAATTGTTTTACTTATGGTTAGTTTTCCCCTTTTAGTGTCCTCATAAACACTAGTATAAATTGAGTATATGCTTTACAGTCCACTCACAAGTTTAACAGTCAGCAAAAGTCAAGTGTTTTTCAGCCACTCTTTCTTGCAAAAGTTTGTTTGTGTCTTTCGGCTTTTCCTGGTTAGGGGTCGCCACAGCGGAACTCCGGTCCGCTAATGATTGGCAGTTGATTTTTACGTACCGGCTTGCCAGGCCTGATGCACAACCTTCAACGAAGGTACGCCCATTCATGCATGTCTCCACGCAGAAGATGCTCTAGCTGAGAATCGAACTGGACAGCGCCTTACTGTGAGGCGACAACGCTACCACAGCACCACCACCGCAATGATGTTTCACAAATGCGATAAGATGCTTTATAGTCTTGCATTTATTCACTAATTTCAGAGTTGCTGATGTCATATTCCTCTCCATCTTCCAATACCAGACTCTAGTTCAAGTCCAAGGTACTGCTGAGTCGTCTTGTCCTGTGCCTTTGTCTCTCGAGCATTTTCATTTGGAGCATTGGAAAAGGTTTCACTGGCAGTGTCTCCCTGTGAACCTTACCATCAGAAGAGAGAAGCAGAGTCCCCTTCTGCTTGCTGATTCACTTTTTCTTGTATACATTTATTTTATTTCATCTTTAGCCTGTTCTTCATCAAAAACTGACTTCTGTCTTCCAGGAAAAAAACACTTCAAAGACAGATTGACACAACAGCTTTAATATAGGGCTTAGCTGCTTTCTCATTGTCAAGTTTGGGACATACACTTTTGATTTACCCTTTCAGATAAATTTGGCTGTGGAACACCAGTCCATTTGCTTATTTTTGCTTTCATATAATTAATACAGTCTGTTTCTTCCAGATTCTTTGCTACAGCAGAAAACCTCAGGTTTTTCTCTGTGCACTCTGTCTTCTAACTAACATTTTTTCTTGAGAAACCTCATAGTCAGACAGCTTTTTCTTCATGTCAACTAGCGCATTCTGCTGTGGAACACCAGTCCATTTACTTATTCATGCTTTCATAAAATTACAGTGGAGTCTGGGTTCTCTGAAATGTCAATTATCTGAACACACCCTTCCAAAGTTTTTGGGTGGGAAAAATCATGGTCTGAATATGTAAATGTACCTGTTCGCTAGTACATGTTTTTTGAGCTTGTACTACAATAGTATACTGTACTGTTTTGTACTTATAGTAAATTTGTTTTATTTTTCTTGTCTAATGTTAATCAGAAACATTTTTTTAAAGTTTTTTTATCCAGTTCAGTTATGTTTGATTATCCAAACTGCCCTAGTTCCCAATTAGTTCAGATAATAGTCTCTCTACTGTAATACAGTTAATACATTCTGTTCCTTACAGTTTCTCTGATACAGCAGAAAATCTGTTTTTTGCATGCTCTGTCTTCTAACTCTACATTTTTAAACAGTTCTTGCGAATCCTCCTATTCAGGCCGCTTTTTCTTAATGTCAACCTGTGATTTTTGAAGTTATCATTTTATCTGAATTGCTAGGTTAAAGCTTCTATTTATTCTAACTTTTTGTTGTTTGAATTAATGTATTCCTTCAATGTTTCATTTGTTTTAATCACTTCTGAGTACATTTGATTCCTTTTTTCCTATAAATTACTGGATGCCATTTCTTGAACTAAAGCTGAAGCTTGAACTGCTTTTTGCTGATCAGCTGCAGAATCCTTCGCAGGCAGTGTGTTTTCTCTTCATCTTTTCTAGATGATTTTCTCTCAAGTTTTCCATACTACTACTATGCTGGCATCCAGGCAGTGTATGTACCAGCCAGTAACTAAAGTTTACAAAAAAATTTCAATGGCATGCCTTTTTCTCAGTTTCTGTTTCACACTGAGAGAACTGAAGTTATGCAGTTGGTTAGTGTGCAGCCATCTTGCAAGTTGCCAAAAATGTATTTCTATCCTTGTTTTTGAGCTTTTTCTCCCTGGGCCTGTGCTAAAAATTTGCATTTTGTTTCCCACTAAACAAAAGCAAATAAATAGTTATTTATCTTGTAAAGAGAGATTTGGAGAATTAAGGTGCCAAAATGTGTATTTGCTATGTATTAAATAAGGATGAGTGTAATATGAATGTGGTCTTAATTCCAAATGTAAATGTTTATGCCGAATGGCAGCCTGATGTAATATAATCAGAAGGTGGCAATAGAATGATGAAGATGAAGTGCAGATGAGGATTTTAGGAGTTTTTTCACCACCTCTTATGCAAGAGAAAAAATAAGCCAGCATGTTTACTTGCATTTTTTCTCTTGGCACACATTGAGGTCATGCAGACATGCAGCAAAATAGGAGAATTTTAGCAATGGCTGTGGGACTGGAAGGATTAAGGATCTGTGTGAGGCAGGAAGCTGATGTAGGCTAAAAGGGAGTACTGGCAGTTTTCTGTCATAGTGAACTTTACAGAAGGGACAGAAGATAATTATGCTCTCTAACAACTTTGTTCATATTCCATTTAGTAGAGAGGATGGTCTGCCCATTGAGTGGACTGTCGTAATGGCTGGTGGAGAGGGCATCCTCAGAGACCTTCAAGAGAGCTTGCTAAAATATTAAGGCACTTAAATGGACAAAAAATACATATCGTTTCATTCTGCCATTAAACAAATATAATGAAATGCAGACCCTTCTAACCTTACCGTTGCACATTTATCTCTGTATCGTAATAAATACTATTATTTTTTCCATTCTTTTTTCTTTTTAGGAATTTCTACCTCTTAACTATCCCCAAAGTTTTATTTGAAAGCCTCCTCTCAAAACTTTCTTTTTCTGCTGTTTCTTTTTAGTGCACCTATTGACCAGTGATTAAAGTATCACTGTAATTTTTTTAGCGGCCTTCCATCAGCTGCTTGTTTCTTCTATTCCCAAACAGCGCATTTTGATGCTCTTGCCACTTTCTTCTGAAGATGTTTTCCTGCTTACCCAAAACCTTCCCCATACCACTTAAGCCTGTCAACACACTAGGCCATATGCAACCTCTCACCACCTTTTTTTTCTACATTTGTAACATTTCTTGTTGAAGTCTGCTTTGTTATACCCCAAGTACCCAAGCAGCTAGACAAACCATCCCACCTCCCATCTAACTACTGCAGGAGTTAATGCGCAAAGATGGTTTTAAAACGTTTTTGCAGGGGGAGGAAGACCCTGCTCTCCAAATAGGGATAGGGTCAAATTTTCCACTTTTTTTTTCCTTCTAGATTCCCTTCCCCACAGCTTTGAGCTTTAAGCTGCCTCTAAGACTACAACAACTATGAGAAATATTAGAATTAAAATTTCAGTTTTACTCTGTTGGTGCAGTGTAGTATATTTAAATATGATGAGTATGAGGGCAGAGCCTCCATATCTGGGGTATAATTTGGGGCAGTCCCTCTGCAATCAGTTACAGTTGAGATCTGTTTTGGATAAGTATATGGCTGGGATCTACAAGTAGTGGTAAGATCATCCTTGATAGAGCTTGTGATAAATGTAACTGATAAACTGACGTAGACTTGCCATCTCCTTTAGACCATTTCAGTAAAGTCTGACCAGAATAAATAGAACATCTCTTGGTCCCATACCAGTCTCCCCCTATTAACTTTCTTAAATGTCTTTCACCTCTTTCCATTTAATTTTCTTTCACTTCTGTACCTTTCTGTTTAATTTTTATCTTAGTCTCACTTCTGTACCCAGTAGGCTCTTCCCTTTACCTTTTACATGTCGTTGTCCTTCAGGTACCTACTTCCCCTTTTTCGTTTGTGTTCCTCTCCACCTGCACCTTTGCTTTCCTTAAGTAATGCTTTTGTTGGAACCCCACACATTATTTTCTTTTAACTACATGATGTAATGTCTTCTCCTTCTGTTCCTGAATGGATGGGTCTCCGATCCGATCTGGGATCTGCCTATGGCCACTTCCAAGCTTTGGATCTGGTGTCCAGGCTCCTCCCCCTACCCATAATCCCTGTGAGAAGAGTGAACTACCTCAGATTTTGCATGTTGCTTGTATAGCTACAACCGATCTTGGTGCTCAGGAGAGGTTTTTTTTTTTTTTGGATAGTGGATGTGAATTGTAGATAAGTAACCTTTACCACTCTATTTTCATCTTTTCTTGTGTTTTCCCTACCCATTGTTTGACTTTCCACTTATATTTTTTCCATGTTTAATAACAGTAGATTTATCATCTTTTCTAACTTTGTCAGCTCATGTATGTAATTTTTTTTTATAGTTGTGATGATCGGGATGTCATATAAGCCATTCAGCTTTAAGAATTGTCTTGCTTGTACTTGCAAACTTCTAAATTCTGACACTCATGAAAAATTGATTTACTGTTTGGGGCCTTCTCACTTAGAGGTGGTATGCTCCATTTGTGAAGCCTTTGGGCAAAAAGCTATAGTGGATAGGAGGAATAAACTTATTTTGAAGGGTGTCCTATAGACAACCCCAGGAATAAAAAGCCTTCAGTGTTAGAGAATTCGGTGACTGCTGCTACTTCCCCTTCCTCCTCCTCTTCTAGAAAGGCAGACAAAACCAAGGACAAACAGAAGGAGACAGAAAATGACTGGTCAAAATTTTCTATGAGATCTCTGGAATCCAACACCTTCTTCAGCTCTAGCTTCTTCAACAAAGATCTGTAAACCTTTGTAGCCAGCATTATTTTCAGATTTAGTAATTATCAGATCCATTTGACCTGAGCCTGTTATCCCTAGGTTCTGATCTCCTGTTTTAAACATTAGACTGTTACTCATCTAGGCCTCCTTCCTCAAGGTCAGGTAAGTCCTCGAATCATCACCAAAGTTGATGTGGACAGAATGATGAGGCATTTCCATCAGTCCCATATCCAGTTGGGGGTACTCCCAGCGCTGGCCACTGTCAGATCCAGAAGGAAAGTCTTTTCCTCTCAGTCTTTAATTGCTCTTTATCTCATGCATCTCCTTGGATTGGAGCCCCTGGATCCCCTGACTGCGGTAAGTTCTCAGAAGTCAGCTCCATTACAGTCTGAGCTGACTGAGTCTCAGAGCTGAACTGCCAGCCTCAACTGATAGGTTCAGGTCCGAGGACTTCAGATCTTTTCCTCACCTTAGAAACATCCTGCTTCAGCCTCTGATTCTAGTTGGATGGCTTCCAGGGTTGAACCACCTTCCAGAGTTTTGACTCCTGTACCGGGGGCTCCTTGGATCCATCTCAAACTTAGCATGCGTGACTTTCAAGCGAGTCCTCTCTCAGCCTAGAGAGAGATTTGCCCTTGCGGAGCCAGATCCAACCCATCTCCAGTGAATTTCCCAGGGTCTGAAACTTGCTCTTCCTATCCCATCGGGACAGTCACTTTCTGAAAGCCTTCCAGCCTTTCTTCCTAGAGAGTCTGTATTTGTTTCAGAGTCCTCCCCTGAACTTCCCCCAGCAGAGGTCACCAGAAGCATAAGTGTAGGAGGAGGCATTTGTGTTCCCCTGAGGAATCTCTGACCACTAATTCTGATTTCAGTGAAGCAGAGGGTTCCTGTAGATCCCCCTTGAGGACATCTCATTTGGAGAGATTCTTAAACTTCTTGGACAGAAAGGGAGTTGGTCCTTCCAAGACCCTTTGCCAGAAGAATCTGTGTTCCTCGAACTTTCGATTCTGGCCCATCTACTACTTGGGTGGCCCTCCCACCAGTGAGATGTTAGACCTAATCTTGCTTTGGTCATGGAAGCAAGCAGACATGGCTGAACCTATCCCAAGAAGCCTGATCTAAATTTTTGGTAGCTGCTAAAATTAGACCCCCACTGGATTACAGGTCCTGCAAATAGATTCCATGGTAGTGGCAGAAGTTAGTACGAAGGAGCTTGTAGAAGGGAGCTCCTCTGTCCGTCCACCTAAAAGGGAATCCCATTCATTGGACAGATTCAGGAAGCATGTGTACAACTCATCTACATTTTTGGTGAGCGCTCTGAATTACCTGGCACATGTTACTCTCTTTTTAAGAGAGACTTGATAAAGGAGATCACCAAATCTCTCCCAGGGCCCTTGTCTACGGATCAAAAGAAAGCTATTGATTCACAGTTGGCTACCCTGCAGTCTCTTTCCAGTGCTTCTGTGTACCTTATCTCTAGTACTGCAGAGGGTATGTCTAGAGAAGCTAGCACTGGCATTTCCATTGAGGCACACCTGGAAATGGCTTTGTGATTTTGTGGAACATTTCAAAATGTCCTTTATCAGTGTCCCTTATAATGACTCAACCTTGTTTGGTCCCAAAGTCAAAGAAACTATCTCCAGAAGTGAGAAGGATAGCAAATCCCTTTTTGCTGTAGAGATCAAATGCTCTACTCCTTAACAGATCTCCAGAAATCAGAAGGGGGGCAAAGGAGTTTGTTTTGGAAATCACAGTGGTTTTCATCAGGCTCTTCTGGAGAAGGAACTACCATAAACAGAGGGGGAAACTTTTATAATGTATGTCACCCAAGAGGCAGAGTTATTCTGTGAAACAGAGGCTTCAGGGGTACTTTTTCAGAAAAACCTTACCAGTGCTTCTGAATGTTTGCTTGACGGCCATACTCTGGAGACATGCGGGGTGGGAGAGAGGGGGCTCTTATTCCTGTATCCAACAACCTTGTTGCTCATTACTCAAGAGAATTGAGTGCAGAGGATTGTAACCAGAGGCTGATTCTTACCTTTTCATAATCCCTCATCATGTCGGGTAAGAATTCCTGGTGGCCGATATGCCAGTCTGATTGCAGCAGAAATCCATAGCTCTGCTTAGATTTTAATATCCTGACAGGAAATGTACTTGAATTTTTAGAAAATTCTAACTGTATACTAAAAGTTAGATTAACATAGACTTTATTATTTTCTAAAAATTGATACATAGTCAAGAGAATTTTTTAATTATTCCTGTCGAGAAGTTTTCTACTGGAGATCTCAAGATGAGCAACTCTAAGAACCCACACCAGGAGAGTGCAGTGAGGAAAGAACTACATCTTATAATAGCAAACATCCAAGAACTGTCACTAAAAATTGACAAATTCGAAAACAAAATGGATATTATCAAACAAGAATGCAGTAAACAACTGGAACTTCTGAATGGAACAGTAAAAAAAAAAAAAAAAAAAACAGTCTGAACAGGTTCTTGCCTTAGAGAAAACAATAACTGACCTAGATTCTAGAGTGACAGAAAATGAACATCACAACGAATTTCTTCTGAAACATAACACCAGGCTGATTGAGAAATTAGAAGACCTTGAAAGTAGATCAAGGAGGAATGACGTAAGAATATATGGAATTCCTGAGAAAGAAGAGGGTGCTAACATGATTCAATTCCTCAATAAGTGGTTTTCATCAGCACTAAGCATGCCTGAATCCCTCTCTTTTGGAATTGAGAGGGCTTATCGGTCTCCGGCAAATCTAGCTGCATCTCTGAGTTCATCTAACCCCAGGTCTATAATAGTTAGATTTCTTTCCTCGCAAGACAAGGACTTAGTGCTGAAATCAGCTTGGACTAATTTCCCTATCAGGATGGGTGAAAAAGTTATTCGTTTTGACAATGACTGCACCTCTATACTCCTATCCAGAAGAAAGTTATGTGTTCCTCTTAAGTCCTTGAAAAAAGCCAATATTAAAGCTCAAATTCTTTTTCCTGCAAGAATAAAAATCACCTTGCCAGAAGGAGTGAAGATCTTTGATTCTCTACAAAGAGCAGAAGAATTTATCTGAAAGAAGGAAATACTGTCGTTCATAGAAGAAATGGAACGGGCATCCCAGAGTTTGAAGAGACAGGCAACAAAAAATGGATGGTCTGTGAAGGAAGGAGCAAACAAAACTTAAGGACAAATGAATAAATTCCTTCTAATTTTAAATGCTTTGTTTAATGAACCATAATATGTTTGATTCTGGAAAGTCTCTGTGCTGTAAGGTAATGTGAATCATTTTTATTATTAACTTTCTCTTTTTCCTTTCTATATCTTCTACTTCTAATTGTGTAGTACCAAGTATTTAAGTAACATTCCCTCTCCTCTTTCTTCCTGTTCTTTTTTGTTACCAGTGTTCCTTTTCTCGTTTTTCCCCATTATAAGTACTTTGCATACTTTTCCCTTTTAAATAATTACAA
Source organism: Protopterus annectens (assembly GCF_019279795.1). Classification (NCBI taxonomy): domain Eukaryota; kingdom Metazoa; phylum Chordata; order Ceratodontiformes; family Protopteridae; genus Protopterus; species Protopterus annectens. The sequence continues at coordinate 151,869,367 of NC_056747.1, forward strand.
ATGATGTATGTCTTCTAATTCTTCAATAATATAATTTGACTTAATACCAAAGTGCATTTTTTTCTAGTGGGTCAATAGTGGGGTAACAAGGTGTTTCTAACTAGATGTTTTAGACTGTTTAGATACATTTAATAGGTTCATAGCTAGGTACTAGGCTGTCTGCCCAAAGGTATTTATAAGCCTGGCCAGAATGTGTTGGCTTTCGCCGCCCCCTTAGATTAGTTCCCTGTGCTGCTGTCCAGCAGAGGCACTGAAGTGATCCCTGGGGTAAACTTTCTGTTTCCCAACCACTCGTCAAGGTTTCTTTTGAAGAGTGTTATTGAGGAGCTGTGCCTAATGTAGATTGGAATTTTGTTCCAAAGCATGGTAAGTCTCTGGGACAGGAATCTATCCCTCCAGCCTGTCCTATTTATTGTTGTGGTGAGGTTTAGATCCCTAGAGCATGTGGCTCGAGGGGATAAGGTTTTCTTTAGGTGGAGCATGTCCATCAATTCAGGGTTGGATATTTCCTTGTATGTCAGACAGAGATCACCTCTGAGTAGGCAGTATGCAACAGAGTACAGCTGGAGTTTCTTCAGTCGAGCTGCATAGGGCATCTGTTTGAGGCCAGTGATCCTCTTGGTGAGGTACTTCTGTGGTCTTTCCAGCTGTTGCAGATGTCTTGTAAGGTACATCCCAAATGGGGCATTGTACTCTATGATGGGTCTGATGAGTAGAGGGGCACAATGACTTCTTGATCTGGATGCAAACCCTTTTGTGATTAGGTGGGCCACGTAGAAGGATTTTCTAACCAGTTTGGCAATGTGATTATCAAAGTTGAGATTGCTATCTACTTGGGTCACCAGATCCCTTATTACGTCTTCCGTATTTAGGGGACTACCACCTGTGTGGTAGTTTGTGGGTACTTTGTTTTTTCCAAAGGGGATGACTATGCATTTTTTGGCATTTAGCTTGAGCCATGATTTTGACACCAGGTATCCATCTCAGTGAGACCCTTTTGGAGAATGTCTGTGTCGGCCAGAGAGTCACTTATAGCCCCTGGTTTGCAGTCGTCTGCGAACTTGGTCAGAACATAGTCCTCCTGTGCTTGCCTGTACCTCTGAAAAGTATATGCCGAACAGGAGGGGTCCTAGGACTGAGCCCTGGGGAACGCCACTTGTAACCGGTTTAGAGTCTGACTTAGCTCCCGCAACTCTCACCATGTAGTTTCTGTCCTTGAGCCAGTTGGCAACCCATCTTGTGACGTAGGGGTCTATGTTCAAGTTGGTGAGCTTGTCTATAATACCAGAATGGGGAATGGTGTCAAAGGCCTTAATGAGGTCTAGGTAGGCTGTGTGTACCACCTTTCCCTCATCTATAGCCTTGGTGACTGTCTCAAAGTCGTCCACCAGGTTTAGGAGGCATGATCTGCCCTTAAAGCTGAACTGGGTAGGATCCAGTGTTTGGAGGTTCCCAATGTCTCTGTTAATGAGTTCCATGATGATGTGCTCCATAGCCTTGCAGACCAAGCTAGTCAGGCTTATAGGGCGATAGTTTCTGGGCTCTGTTGTGGCTCCACCTTTGTGGAGCGGAATAACCGTTGCTGTGCGCCACTCTATGGGTAAGTAGCCTGTGGGGAGGCTGAATTTGAACAGTGTGTTTAGGTGTGAGGGGTTAGTTCGTCTTTGAGCTCATATAGGATGCAGCCTGGGACACCGTCCGGTCCCATTGATGCTGTGTTTTTGGCTTTAGAGAGGGCTGTTTTAACCTGAGTGTATGTGATTTCAGGGACTCTACGTTCTTCTGCTATGGTTATGGGCCCTTTTGGGGGTGAGAGGGGGGTGAAGTTTGTGCTGAACCTGGCTGCCAGGATGTTGACAATATCGGTCGATTCAGTGTATTTTGTGCCATTCTGCACTAACTTCGAGCAGATCTTAGCATTGCCACTTAGATTCTTGACATAGCTAAAGAATGCCTTGTGGTTATTGTTGGAATCCTTGGCAATTTTTCTTTCAAAGCTTGTCTTGGATGATTTTATGAAGGATTATAGTTACTTGCTGATACTGATCAGGGATGTCTTCCCTTCTTGGGATTTTACTCTTTTCTGTACTAGTTTCCTCCTTCTATTGTATAGCTTGTTTATGGCAGGAGTTCAGCAGACTGGCAACCAACTTGGCCATATAATTCTAAGAACAGTAATTTTCTTCCTGGGTCACAGTTCTGAAGTCCTTGAGTTACTAAGAGAAACTGGAAGCTCTACTCTTTTATTCAGTACCTTACAGATTTTTGATGGGAGATCTCAGTCTCGGGGAGCTAAGGTTGGGTGGCACTATGCCAGGGTAATTCTATGGTTAGGCTTGTAAAGGCCCCAGGGCCATTAGCCTAGTACACACCTATGAATCTATGGTTTCCTTTTCTTGGAGGAGTGATTTGGTTTTGATTGGGATGGCACGGTCCAGGCATTCTTGTAGGTGCCCATAGAATGCATTAGTAAAGGATTAATACAGTACATTGATGGTGTTTTATAGTTAGCTAAATATAAGTATTTTTATATAATCTGTATATACCAGGTTCCCTTTTTTAACTGGTGGGTAAATGATTGAAATGTAGTATGATTTCTGATTTGAGGAAGCTGTTGTTACTTCTAAATAGCTGTTTTTATATTGAAAAGGTTATTTTTTCATGATGTTGATGTTTTGTGAGGAAACTGGTGGTCTGTGTGACTGTTCTTATTGTGGAGATTCATGACCTGCACTGACAAGGCAGTTTGAGTGTTTTTTTTGTTTTGTTTTATTTTGCTTTCTGTAAACTCTAAAAGCTTCAGGATATGAATTTCCTGCCATAATGCCGTTTTCTTCACTAGAGACAACTTCTGTTGTGCATGAGCCTATTTAGATACTGTTTAACAAGTTAATGAAGCTGCACCTTGAGGAAGCAACAGTGATGACATCATTTGACCTTTTGAACTTGTTAAATGGTTGTATTTAGAATTATTTTCTCTTTAAGTTCTGTTATCCATCACTTGATACTTTAAGTGGTAAATAATTAGTTCTGATAAGTGTTTAACACATTTGAAAATGCTTATGTTCTCTTATAGATGCATACATTCTGCAGATTTGTGACAGTATTAGTAACTAAATGGCATCAAATGAACTAGGAGCTGCATTAGAAAACTCATTATGCATATTAACATTAGGGTTGCCACCTTTTCAAATGCCCGAAGTGGGGCATTTTTGGTACAAAGGTCAGATTTTGCAGTGCGAAACATACTAATGACCAGTATAAAAGGACAGAACTTCAAGTTTTTGCCTAAATAAAAGCTTATTCTTGTAGCATTTTAGTTGCTTATTCTGTTTCTTATAACATTTAGGTGTTTCAGATACAGAATAACTGTTTTATGCAACTATTGCATAAAATATAGGAAATAAATTTGTCGTAAAATCTCAGGACATTTGCCATTTTTTACAATTTTTTTTGCAGGACACAACTGCTCAAAGAGGGACTGTCCCTCACAAAGTGGGGCAGGTGGTAACCCTAATTAATATCAGACTTAAGTTCTATAACTAAACCTTTAGTAACTAAACAGAGGGTTGTGAGGCCCATTTTTTTCTCCCCCCCCCCCCCCCCCCTGATGAAAGACGTCAACATAGATATTGGTAATACATATGAGTTATATGTGTATAATTGCAAAATACAATAGTTATGTTGTAATAAGTGTTTTATATATAATTCAACATATCCTTACATGAAAAATATTAGATAGATGACTGACAGAATGGTTAAATCATCTGATGTTTCTTGAAAAGTCTTGGAAATGATGACAATCATCTTAACTTTTAGCTTCTAATTTGTATACATATATTGATCTGATGTGCATTTCTGGCATATCTATGTATTAGAGGTGCTATTATCATATGTGACAAATTCATATAGCTTCAGGTATATTGGACACTCTCATTCAAATGAATATTTAATGGATTCGGATTTTTTTAGTTGCTTTCATAATGCTTTTCTTTTTTTGTTTTTTATTCTATATTTTAAGCAGAGATGGATAATTTGTGTCGTTTGGTATTGGAGAGGTGGTGGATGTTGTTAACTAAACCAGAAACTTTGTTTCATGTATGTGTTTGTAAATAATTTTGGGTTTTTGATAGTAATGCTTAATACATGTTATGCATCCATAAGTAAGTTTTCAGTAGATTTCAAGTCAACACGGAAGAAAGGTCTTTCAGTTAGTAATAACAAACACATTATAGTCAATGGCTTATAAATGTTTATCATTAAATATTAATGGTTTGAGCAGTAATGTCAAAAGAACTGGTTTGCTTAAATATATCAAAATGCATAAAGCCCAGATAATCTTTTTACAGGAAACCCATCTGTTAAAAAAGCTCTACAAAAATACTCATTCAATGGCTATACCATTCTGGCTGATTCATGTTTTAAGACTAAGAGAAGGGGCACTCTATTCTATGGAAAAATACTTATACTATGTCAAGAATTATAGATACAATTTCAGATAAAGATGGGATGCTAAGCATGGTTATTTTAGAAATCAATAGGAAGTATTATACTTCGATTAATACATACTGGATACCAGAACTTGAGTACTAAATATGTTGACAGATATCTGGACCTGATTACTTTAAATGCAAAAGGGGAAATTATAGCAACAGGTGAATTTTAACTGCCTATGATCAGGCAATGATACTTCTAAAAATGGTAAAATAAAACTAACATCTCAAGCCAAGAAGTTAAATGACTTCACAAACCAGATAAACCTTAAAGATATACATGGTCTAAGAGAACATTATTCCTTATTCTGTACTCACTATTCATATCGGTTTGGTACACAAACATTGATAAGGTCTTTGTATCAAATAATATATACTGTAAAATAAGTGACGTATCTATAATGACTTGTCCACTTTTGGACCATAATGCTATAAACTTTACTTTTTTTTTTTTTAATTTATTTTAGTCCGACTGGATGCATGTCCATTTTCAGCGGAGGCCCGGGGAGAAAAGCTCCAAGGGTAAGCCGATACAGCATTACATAATACCAGCATTACATATTACAAACAGATTATTTACAGAGATTACATAAGTAAGCAAGTTAAACAAGTTCCACAGGTTAAAGTTAGTCCTGAGCACAAGTCAGGATTAAATTAAATTACACAGTAAACTGGTTAACAGATTTTTACACATTCGAATTAGCCAGGCTTGATACATTGACATAGCCAGTTAAGTGACAAATGTTGTTTGAGTCTAGTTTTAAATTGATCTAAGGTGGAAAGTAAGGTAATATCAGCTGGAAGTGAGTTCCAGGATCTACTTACCGAGTTTGCAAAGAGAGAATCACCGGCTGTGTTATTAATTTTGCTAGTCTGAATTAGTAGTTTGTTAGAGGATCGAAGCTGTCTAGGATTGTTATAGGGGGGTGATGATATTTTTAAGTGCAGGAGTATTGTCCAGATTATAGAGGATTTTATAGGTCATAATCAGTTGGTTATACTGGATTAGGCTAGGTAGTTCAAGCCAACCAAGCTGATTTAGATTGATGCAATGATGTGTCCTAAAAGGCAGCCCAGTGACAAACCTGGCAATGTGGTTGTAGCAAATTGAGAGTTTAAGGACAGTCTTGTTCAAATTCGAGAGTAGAGGGGATGCATACAGAAGGGTTGAAAGAAGGTGAGAGCGAGTTATGGCAATTTTAGCTGGAGGGGTTAGGAAGGCTTTTATTCTGTAAAGTGACCCTAGTTTTTTATTGATGGTTTTGATAGTTTGGTTAACATGTAGGTCAAATTTTAGATTATTGTCTATGATGACACCTAATAGTTTTGTAGATGGGTCAGGGGAGATTATTGTGCCATCATTTGATTTTATGGTAAAGGTGAAAGCGGTAGACCTACGTGTTGGTGAAAATAACAGCATTTTAGTTTTTTTGGGATTTAGGATCAGGCGATGTTCAGAAAGCCAGTTTTCTATTGTATTAAAGGTGGTCTGGGTAGCTGACCATAACTCTACTGGATGTGGCTGAGCAAATCAGAGTAGAGTCATCAGCATATTGGATACAGCTGACTTTTGGGATGACAGTATAAAGGTCGTTAATGAAGATGGCGAACAGCAAGGGCCCTAGTATAGAGCCTTGTGGTACTCCGAGGGTGTTGGGTAGAAGGTTAGAGAGTTTGTTCTGTCAGAGGATAGCCTGCTGTCGACCATTCAGGTAGGATTGAAACCATTGGGAGGGCTCCAGTATCTAGACAGAATGTTTGCAGGGTGTGGATTAAAAGTTGATCAACCATATCGAATGCCTTGGAAAGATCCAAAAAGAGGGCTGAGGATATATAATTATTGTTGCGATTATGGTTTATGGTGTTAGTAAAGGCTAGGAGGGCTGAAGTAGTGCTGTGATGAGGACAGAAGCCATGCTGAGTGTCTGCCATAAGGCGATTTTGGATTAGGTGGTGCATGAATTGTCTATGAATACATTTTTCCATAATCTTTGCAAGTGGAGAGAGTATAGCTATTGGCCTATAATTGGAGAATTCAGTAGAGCTGCCTCCTTTGTGAAGTGGGATTACATAGGATATTTTCCAGATGGTGGGAATTTTAGCTTCTACTATGGTTCGATTGATTAGTATTGAGAGGGGGAAGCAATAGCATCAGCTGATTTTTGTAGGTACTCGGCAGGGAGTTGATCAGCAGAAAGTGTAGTGGTTTTTAATTTTTTGATCAAGGTACGGATAAGTGAAGTGGCGACTGGTTGGAAGCTGAACGCAAGTAGGTTTCTAGGGGTGCTACTTTCAGGACCAGGGGAGCTAGGAGGTAGTTGGCTAGCTAGGGTTTGAATTGTCTCCGTAAAGAATTGGTTAAAACTATCAGAAACATCTTCAGGGGTTTTATCAATAGTAGCAGCAGGGATTGGGGTTGAAGTTTGTCCAGGATGTAGTAGATTATTTAAACCTGCCCAAAACTTCTGAGGGTCATTTTGATTTACTGTCTGTAAATTACAGTAGTATTGTTTTTTGTCTTGTAAAATTGATTTTTTGGTTTCGTTCCTGGATCGCCTGTATTTAATGTGATCTTGAGGGTCTTTAGAAGAACGCCATAAAGCCCATGCTTTGTTTCTAAGGGTAATTTTGAGTTTAGACTCTATAGAAAGCCATGGTGCAGTTTTTGCCTTGGTTCTCTTTGAACGAACAGGTGCATGCAAATCAAGGATCTCAAGGAATTTGTTGTTAAAGTATGCTACTGCTTAACTACACATACAGATGATTTAAGATTTCTACAGAGAATTTCTGCTTAAATAACTAAGTTAAATGACTTTAGGGAATGGATAATGAAAGAAATAGACATGTTTATGGAAACAAATGATAATGGTGAAGTGACTAACACTGTACTGTGGGACACCTTTAAAGTTTATATATATATATATATACATATATGTATATATATATATATATATATATATATATATATATATATATGGTTCTTTACATGATGCTATAAACACCTTAAGGAGAGTGGGACAAAGAATTTTTAAATTTACATAATAAAAAAATAGACTAATTAACAAAATAATCAACAAAAACCATGGATGCAAAACTAAACTACAGTAATTTAATAACCACCATTAGTGAACTAATCAAAAGATGGAATAAAATGTTCTTCAATGGAGGATAGGCTCTCTTTAATTAAAATGATAATTTTACCTAAAATTTTGTTTTATATACAATCATTGATACTACCCTCCCAAAACTTATTTAAAATTAGATTCCATGCTACTTTAAATTTTGTGGTTCCCTTAAAACCTAGGATTACATATAAATGGCATTAGATCTTTATTCCAAATCAGTTATAATTAATGTAATATTATACTGGATCACACCTGCCTATATATCTGGCTGAAAAACAATACATGAGATTCGTATAACTGATGTCAGAACTATAGAAAATCAGTTTAAGGACCAATGTGGAGTAAGTAGAGTTCATTGGCGGCATTAATCAAATATTTAATAACTTGTAATTACAATAAATTATATTTTTAACATTAACCAATTTATATTTCTTATATTCCCTATACCATACTCCCCTGATTGCCTAGATTCTTTCAACATCAGTGAGATGCAAAAATTAAAGGAAAATAACTTCATATTATGTCATCAGTTTATTGAAAATAAGAGTATTAAACCACTAAACTCTCTTATGTAGTTTTGATAATAGTCAAGACAGTTGGTTGTTTATACTCTCATTACGGCAGTTTATAGAAAACAAAATGAGAGTATCAACACAAGAGAGATGAGACTGGTACCTGTTTGTGGCAAGCTTTTATTAGGTGTCTTGAAAAGACAGATAATCAAAAATTAAAGATACTAACAGAAGATGAAAGTTTGACTCAAATTACTATGTAAAAATGAATGGAGAACAAATATCTGACGATGGAAAAATTCCTGAACTATGTATGGTACCTCTTCTTCATTATATTGGAGATTGTACACATGGAAATTTATGAATAGGAGTTTCTATACTCCACATAAAATAAGTCTTGTACTCAAAAACAGTGAAAGTAAATGTTGGAAATGGGACAAATTACAAGAGGCCAACTGGGTTCACATGTTCATTGAATGTAGAAATGTTCAATTCTGGAAAGACTTCAGATATTTTGTAAATACTTTATGGTCTGATAACTGTCATATTTTCAACTCACTAATCCTATTCAGTGTTCCTATACCTAATATAATACCTAAATCTCAGTTTCAGTTACTCTGGTCAATTCTTGCAGTTGTCAGAAAAGTTATTACTTTGAACTGGAAAAGTAAACAAGATTTGATGTTTAAAGATTTTATTAATTTAGCAAAAGTTGTTTGCAAAAAAGAACTGCAAACCATTTGTTACAGAACTCATAACATTACTCATAAAAAATAGCATGGTAAAAATTTGAAAATCTTTTGAACAAATACTGATAACTTCTCATGGATAAAATGATTGTTTATCATGGAAGGATGTAGATATTGTAAATAGTTTTATTGTTTTATTGCATTTGTTATATGTACATTTGCGTATGTTTATAATGAAAATAAAATAAATGTTTTTGAAAAAAAAAATAGAAAAGAATTCCTGATGTTTCACGTTCACAAAGGGAAGTAGCCATTTCAGAAAGAAAGAAACTTCTAAGAAATTGAGTCATACAAGACATCCTTCCACACCAGAGAGGATCTTGAATTTGCTCAAGATTCTTTTAGTGCTAAAGAAAAACGGGGACATAAGGCCAGTTTTGAACCTAAGACAATTAGTTTGTAAAACTAACAAAGTTCCGAATGGTCACTGTTCAGTCCATTCTTTCCTTGGTGAGGAAGGATGACAGCATTGCTAGATCTTCAGGATACGTATTACCAAATAAAGATGGCCAGGCACTCCTGGAAGTATCTTCACTTCCATCTGGGAGCCATTTATTTCCAGTTCAGAGCACTTCGGACTCACCACAGAACCCCCACCCTGATGTTTACCAAGTGCATGGCAGTGGTGGCAATCCCTCTGTGACTGCAGAGTTTCCAAGTATTCTTTTACCTGGATGACTGGCTCTTTACTGCCCCTACCAGGCATCTAGTAATTTAAACCAGGGATTTCTTGCTCCAACTCTGCATGGACTTGGGATTCATGGTGATTTTAAAAAAATCATAGGTACAACCAGTTCAATCTCTGGAGTTCAGCAGAGCAACTTTGGACACAAGATCTCAGGTAGTGAAGCTACCCCCTTCAAGAATTACAGCCCTTCACCACCAAACCCTAGAACTTCTATCCTACCAGAAGCTACTTGTAAGACTAGTTCTAGGATCCATGGCTGCTTCAATCATATTAGTACCACTGGTTAGCTTCCATGTGTGTGTTCTTCAGTGGACCTTGGCAATTCATTGATCAGTCAGAAAACTTCTATCCTTTCCATGGACTCTAACGAACATTTGCAGAAGACACATCCACTATCATTTATTTTGCCTTTCCTCCAAGCTACAGTGACTGTGGGTGCTTCCCAGTTGGGGTAGGAGGACATTATCTGGGAAAGACTGTCCAAGGCACATGGTCACAGACAGAAGCCAGTCTTCACATCACTGTATTGGAGATGAGATCAGTCCTTACATTGCAGGCCTTTCAGGACTCTCTTTTGGTATCATGGGGCCAACCTTGTTGCATTCTCTTTGGCTCTTCCACACAACACCAGATACAAGTTCTTCCCTCTAATTCCCCAAGGGGGAAATCACCAATTGAGGCTGTAACGCATCCTTGTCCCCCGGGTCTCCTTTATGCCTTTCCCCCAATGCCACTGATTGCAAAGTTTTTACAGAAAGCATTAGCAGTGAAGGTCACTATAATCCTCATATCCTCTTATTGGCATCAACTACTGCTGTTTCACTTCCATTGGCCTTCATCTAATTCTCCCATCTTGGGTGCTGGACTCTGATCCAGATTTACTTTCTTGCCTATCAAGGCTGCCTCACCTGAACATTCAGTCCCTCAAATTTTACTGCTTTCTCCAATTCCAATTACGGTTTGATAGTCCTGGTTGTCATCTCCTGTTCCCATATTGTTTTTTTCTCAGAAACCTTCCACTAGGAGGGTTTATAAAAGTAAATAGAAAAGGTTTTCTATTTGGGCTGTGGAGAAAAATATTGATCCCTCTTCAGCCCCTTTTCAATCTATCTTGGACTTCCTTGCACATCTCTCTCAAGCTGGTGCCAGGTATCCTACTGTTAAAGTACATTTAGCTGCAATTTCCTCCTTATACACAAGAAGAACATACTATTGCATGGTCATTTTTGTAGGGTGCTTGTCTACCAGCCCATGGAAGTTATCAGCAATGATAAACTAGAAAGAAAATAGTTGGAATGGCAACACTGGTAAGACTTCCTGGGTCAACACATCTTTTTCTATTTAATTGTATCCTGAACCTCAGGAGAATGGAGCACCATTTGTACTACTGATTTGCTCAATTTAATCCACAAATGACAAAGATAATTTTTTTATAGTTTGGTTTTACATGGATTACTGGTGTTTCTAGATTGGTTTCTACGTGATATATAGACATTAATTTGGTTTTGGTGCATGTTGTTTTTTCTGAATTATGGTTATGTAACATCCTTCTTTAATAAAAATTTGTTCTATGTAGGCAGATCTGATGAAGCTGCCCAGTGAAAGTGCTGGTTAGAACCATAGTGATCAGAATGAAACTCTGATACCATCTCTTTAGTTTATTTTAATATATGGATTTTCAGTTAAAACGTCTAATTAACCTCCAAAAGTTAGGAATATTGTCAGCCATCCACAATGTACTTATGATCTGTTTTGGCTTTGTAGCGTTATTACTGTTAGTACTGTTTTGAGCATTTCAAAAGTTACAGCTGTTATACGTTTGGTGCCAAAAAGTCTTGCATTAAGTGGGCAGGATTCCCTCCAAAACAAGGGAACACCCATGGGGGGGGGGGGTCTCCTGGTTCCCTCAAAAAAAAAAAAAAAAAAAGGAATACCCATAGTTCCTTTTTTCTCTGGTTTCCTCCTTTAAAAAAAAAAAAAGGAATGTCTATAGAGATGGTCCTCAGTGGTACTTTCTCACAAATTTCTGCAATAAATTAACACAGCTGAACCTTCCCATTAATCTGCCTCCAGTAAAGATAAGAAGACAAGGAAGAACTGGTATCTGCATCTTATTTCTATTTTAATTTATTTTGGCTTAGCTGTTATTCATGGTTTATCCATTTGGCTTTGCTCTGATTTATGGCTTGCTTGATTTTTTTTTACTGAGTACAGTTTATTCAAGGGAAGTATCTGTATATCTCTACAGGCAGTTTTTTTAAGGGATTCATGTTCATGCAACATTGACTTCAGAGGATTCCTTCCATTGTGAGGGATCAGGTTTGCTTCCAGATTATTTAGAGATAGCCACCGAGGATCCCAACTGACAAAAGAAATTTCTTCTACTAACTTACTAGTAGGTTTATTACCTCTTCTCAGGCACTACTACATATATAGCAATGCTACTGGGTCAAACATTTTCTTTTTGCTGGTTCCTTCCACATAGGGGAAAATCACACCCCCATAGTTTCCCTTAGATTGTTCAAGGCCTTCCTTCAAGGTACATTTCTACTTCAACCTCTTTAGAGATACCTGTATGGGATATTACTGTTTTGCAGGTCCTGACTGGCCCTACCTTCACCTGCTGCAAAAATTGATCTGAAGTTTTTATTGTGGAAGACCTCATATCTGGTGGATATCACTTCTGCCAGGAGTATTTTTAAGCTACACACCTTATCAAAACTTCCATATCTAATATTTCATAAGGATAAGTTTCTCTAGTAAACAGCCTCTGTTTTCTCCCTAGGGTGGTGTCTGAATCATCAATTAATCGGTCCATAAACTTCCTAGTTTTCTTCCCAAACTTGTCAAACAAGATTGAATATACTCTGCATTTACTGGATGTTCATGGTCAATTACATTTTTACCTACATCAGAAAGGACCCTTTAGAAAATCTGATCAGTTGTTTTTGTCTTTCTCCTCTGCTAAAGTAGAGTGACTTAGTGACTTTGGACACTGATTTTTCTGCCATGCTGGTTGACTCACTGCATTTCCCTTGTTAGTCAAGAAAAGGGAATTCCTCTGCCTTTCTCCCAAAAGCTCATTCTATCAGATCATTGGCGTCATCTATAGCCTTTTTCTCCAGTGTTCCATTTCATGACATCTGTGGTGCATTTAAGTAGTCCAAGGTTCATACAGTCATCTCACACTACAGATTGGACGTGAAATCTAGACCTAGGGACTCCTTTGGTTCAGCTGTGCTCTAGAATATAGTTCCATGAGGCCACCCAAGTATAAAAGTATGGATAATCTGACCTGTTCTTTGAGGAATGGATGGAAACAACATCAGATAACGAACGTTATGTACTCACTGTAAAAGATAGAGCTAAGTTGTCTGGTTCCATCTTTTCCTCAACTACCCTCCCACCATCCCCCTTTCTGTTTTGTGGAAGTATAAGTTTGTTTATAGTATATTTGTTCAGAGATTGCTCTAGTTGACCTTGCTATGGCTCCTGAAGGTCCTGTCTTTCTCTGCCTCTCTTTCCTTATGTAGGTTATCAGTATTTAAGTCAGATGCAGTCTTTGTTCTCCTATTTCCATTACTTTTTTTTTTGGGTGGGCAAACTTCATCTGAGGTAGGTTGCTCTTCCCACAGAGAGTATGGGTGGGGGGAGGAGCCTGAGCACCAGATCCAAAGCTTGGAATTGGCCATAGCCATATCCTTTGAGGAAAGGATGGAAATGGAAAACACAGATCAATTGTTATGGTTAGTACTTAACTTTCATTTTCTACACCAGGCTATTTGAAGCTCTTAAAGAGCAAGTGCTGTTATGTTCTCACAAATTGCCATCTGCTTTCCCACTTTTTTCTTTTGAAATTCATTTTTCTTTTCAACTTTAGCCCTTCTTTCCATCTCAAGTTTTCATAGTCCTAATATTTTGTGCATCTGTCCACCCATTTTCTTTGTTTTGCCCAAGTTTCCTAATTATTTCCCTTCACCTTCCTCCCTTTAATCTTCATTCTGGTTCCTTTCTCCTCATAAATTTACTTGTGACATGTAAGATAAACAGCTGTTCATATTAATTGTGTCCCTTATCCTCTGTTTTGCCTTTTTCCTCTTAAAAAACGTAATCTGCATCCTATGTGTAATTACCCTGAACACAAGCACATCACATGATGCTTTACAAATCCTCTACTCTGAGTAATGCAGGGTTGTACCTGGGAGCTCCACCATCTTTACAAAGTTTATTTTACTTGATGTTATGCTCACCATAGTCTTCCATCTGTCAGTTGTCATCTTTTACTATTCTAAGTATTCACAGTTTATAACTCTACTCTGATTTTCTTATAGTATAATATACACTTCACTCCCATATTTTGTATTATTATTTTCTCCATCTTTCAATCTTAACACCATTTTCTTTAAATTAGACTGCCTTTTCTATCTGCAAAACTCCATCACCTTTTTCAGTTATCTGTACTTTGTGCCCAAACCACACAAGCCATCTTCAAGTAAGCTGAAAAATGTCTGCCTTCCTTCACAACACGTTGACTGTAATGAAAAGGAAGAGTGACAGCGGATGTTCTTGTCTTTTTGCCTGTATTTACTTTTTTTGACACCTGTCATTCATGAATGTATACACAAAAAAGGGTCCATTTTACAACTTTCCGACGTATTTTCCAGTTCACATTTCATCCGTTACCTTTAAGTCAAAACATTAGTCACCCATTTTATGTTAAATGCTATTGCTGCCTTTTCCATTGTTATTGTCTGCACCAAATAAATAAATGTCACAATCAGAAGAGTTTGTACCATTTATGAGCCTTGCATGTCTTTCTTCTGTATTAGTTATATGTCATTTTGTCTATAGCTAAGGGTAGTAAACTTGCTAGAATTTTGCATCCACATGTTTTTTGAACCTGCAAAACTCCCAGCACCTTTTCAGTTAACATTGTCTATACTCTGTGCCCTAACCACGCAAGGCATCCGCACTTGCCTTTTTAATGACTGAATATTATCAACCTCTGTAACATTTGTAAAAAAAAATTAAAAAAAAAAAAAACTTACACAGCTATATCTCTGGATATCACAGTATAACCCTGATGTTCTTGCCATCGCAGAAACCTGGCTTAAGCCTAACATCAGATATTCTGAATTACCCCCAGTAAATTACAATGTTATCAGAGCTGATAGACCCAAGAAGAAAGTAGGAGGGGTAGCCTTCATTTATCTAAATTCATACAATCTTTTTCCTTATTCCAGCAACATCCCAAAATTCCAAAGTATTACTGTTATTGATAAAGCTTACAATAAAAAGCAGCTATGTTTTGTTACATTTTGTATCCCACCTGGTAATATTATATCAACTTTAGAAGAAATCCTGTGTAGGAGATGTAAATATTGACTGGCAAAACCTTACATCAGACTTTCCCTCAGTTAGTATAAACCTTTATGGTTGCACACACTAAATTTAATAATGCTAACAATAAAGGTAAAATTGTAGTATGGATACTGGTCTCTAATGCTAGTAAGTTTACAACCTCTGGAACCTGACCAAACTTACTTAGCCACCACCTTTGATCTTCTATCCATAAAAATACCACTCATCAACCTAACACTCACCATGTTAGAACAACCCAAAATCTTTCTAAATTTAATATAGACTTCTCTATAAGTAAATTGAAAGCATTTCATTAGTCTGTCTTAAAAACTCCCACTCAGCAAGGCAGTCAGTACTTTTAGTACCTTATTCTTAAATACTTTAAACAACCACGCTACATTCCACAAAAGAAAATTAACCATGCGCCATGGCTCACTACCCAGACACAAGCTACATTGTCTACCGGACAAAGCAAAGAATGTCCACAAAAAGCAAAAATACACAGGAACAGGTGAATGCGCAGTACAAGAAAACTGTGTAAACCTGAAGTAAAAAAACAAGTACTGAACCAACATGGCTGGGCAAAAACCTCTATCTATTAAACAAAACAGAAAGTAATAAAAGTGAGCGAAAGCGCTTACTTTTATTACTATTTTGTTTAATAACATGTTTGAAGCTCGACAGGTGGACTGAATAAACTTGGTTTTGTCGTCGTTCTGGTTGTCCCTCCTGGGTGCTTTTTTCAGATTACTTGAAAATAAAATCGCCACTGATGCTAAAGACAACCACAAAGCATTCTACAACTGTGTCGAGAATCTCAGTGGCGACACTCAGGTCTGCTCTGAGCTAAGCACAATAGCACTAGATATACAGAACCAACTGATATTGCCAACATCCTGGCAGATAGGTTCAGTGCAAACTTCACCGCCCCTCACACCCCAAAAGGGCCCATCACTGTATTGGAAGAATGCAAAGCCCCTGTAATCTTGGCTGCACAAGTAAAGACCACACTCTCCAAAGCCAAGAACACAGCATCCATGGGACCTGACAACATCCCAAGCTGTGTTCTGCACAAACTGCAGAATGAATGGCACAGAACCAGAGTACCATGTTCAATCATAGTCTCACTTCAGGCTTGTGCCTACTGAATGGTGCACAGTGATGGTTATCCCACCTCACAAAGGGGGCGCCACCACGGACCCCAGGAACTACCACCCCATTAGCCTGACAAACCTGGTCTGCAAGGCAATGGAACATAGCATCTTGGAGCTTATAGAAAAGGACATAGGTAACCTCCAAACTCTGGACCCCACTCAAGTTTGGGTTTGTAAAAGGTAGGTCACGTCTCCTGAACCTGATTGACTTCTTTGAAGCAGTCACCAGAGCCATGGACGAGAGTAAGGTGGTGCACACAGCCTATCTTGACCTCGCCAAGGCTTTCAACACCATCCCTCTCTCTGGAATTATAGATAAACTCACTAGACTGGGCATAAGTCCATATGTCACAAGACTGGTGGCCAGCTGGTTCACTGACAGAACCCACACAGCGAAAGTAGCCAACTCCAAATCCAACTTCAGACCAGAGACAAGTGGAGTACCACAGGGCTCAGTCCTGGGTCCTCTCCTGTTTGGGATGTGCTTCTCAGAAGTCCTGGCTAATACAGCAGGTCTTTGGCTAACGAAGTTCTCAGACAACTGCAAATTAGGTGCCATAATAGAATCACCTAATGATGTGGACATTCTACAAAGGGGCCTCACTGAGGCTGATGCTTGGTGTCAAAGTCATGGCCTCAAGCTCAGTGCCAAGAAGTGCATTGTCATCCCCTTTGGGAAAAACGCTGTACCCATGAACTACCACATAGGCGGTAACCTACTAAACACCGAAAATGTGATGCGACCTTGGGACACAGGTGGACAGTAGTCTCTCCTTTGATAATCACATCGCCACAGTAGTCAGGAAATCCTTCTACATGGCCGACCTCATCACAAAGGGGTTCACCTCTAGAAAAAAAGTTATTGTTCCTCACTACTCATCCCTCATCAGAGTACAACGCTCCATTTGGCATGTACCTTGCAAGACATCTACAACAACCAGAAAGGCCACAGAAATACCTCACTAAGAGGATTACTGGCCTGAAACAGATGCCATACGCAGACAGTCTCAAAAAACGCCAGCGCTACTCCGTCGCTTATCGCCTACTTAGAGGCGACCCCTGCATAACATACAAAGCCATGTCAAACCCAGATCTATTGGACATGCTACACTTAAAGAAACCCCAATCCCTCCGAGCCACATGCTCCAGGGACCTAAACCTTGCCACCACAATAAACAGAACATGCTGGAGGGATAGATTACTGTCCCTGAGCCTTCCCATGCACTGGAACAGACTACCCATTCATGTCAAGCAAAGCTTCTCATTGGCCCTCTTTAAGAAAAATCTCGACAGTTGGATGAGATATAGGAAATTCACCCCGGGGATCACTTCTGTGGCTCTGCTAGACAGGGGCACAAGAAAATAACTTTTTCTTGGGTGGCAAAAGCCAGGGAACTTTTTTGGCTAGGATTATATAGGCCCCAAGGCCGATAGCCTAGTACCTACCTATGAACCTAAGACAATACTAATGCCCATTTAACCAGGCTGAACACGGAGAGAATAAATGTTAGCTGCTTGCCTGGAGCCAGAATCTGCCAATTCACGCATGCACTGAAGTCATTATGCCACAAGTGCCAGTATGATTCCATCATAGTCCTTGTCATCATAGTCCTTGTAGGTGTAAGCGACTTGAGATGTAGCTCCCTAGATTATATGAAGAGAGGTGTTATGGAGCTTTCAGACTGTGTCTCAGGTTGGTATGAGTCTAGAATTGAGCAGCATATTACCATCACAGAGGATGATGCCTCAATATGAGCAAAAATTATTGATTTCAGCAACTGTCTTGCTGGTGTCATTCTAAGGGAATCCAATATTTGTTAGTCTGGGAGGACATGTTACTTCCCACAATTTAACAGTCTGTGTCTCAGTTTGTTATATCGTACTGTAATTTCTGAAATTTCTTGTAAAATACGGTGCAATCATAATGTGTTTGTGGAGCTTTTCTCACTGGGCCTCCGCTGAAAATGGGCTCCTAATCCAGTCAGACTTTCCCGGTTAACAAATGTCAATAAATAAAAATAAATGTTTAACAGACCAGGGATGATCTACACATTTCCCCGTAGGCTTTCAAATACTATCTAAAACTTTAATCACCTCCTTTGTGCCTTTTCTAGTCAATCCAAAATTGACAAACCTACCAACATAGCAACTCAGCTGAACTTCACTGTGTTGCTGTTCACTGCCAGGAGCCTAAATAAAAAAGTACACTAAAAAAAGACACTCCCTCCAAGCCTTCCTCACACTTGAGAATATAGATATTTGTGCAGTTACTGAGACATGGTTTAAGGAGGCAGAGAGTATACTGGCAATGCAAGGTTTCAGTGCCTTCCACACTTGTAGACAACTAGCTGCACTGTCAAGGGCTTAAAGGTGGAAGTGTCTTGATATACATCAGTAACGAGCATATCTCTATGGTGGTCAGACAGGGTGATTTGCTGGAGTTCCTCCACATGCAGATCACCATAGACAAAATCCTGTACCATGTCCTAGCCAGCTATAGGTCACCCTCCTTGTATTAGGATGCTCACATTGCAAACTTTGACCTACTGGAGATAACTTACTATCTAACTTAACACCCTACTCAAGGGAGAATTTAATTACCCCTCTACAGACTGGAAATCTTAGAGGCACAGAGATTCCTGGACTTCATAAATACAAACACCCTTGCCCAAATAATGAATACGCACACAACAGTTCCACCATACTGGACCTAGTTCTCACAAGTATGGGACAATGCTGCCCCTCCCAGAATGTCTCATCCTGTCTGATGAGGTCTGACCATAAAGCTTTCTGCTTCAAAATCAATTCTGTAATCCCATTAAAGTCAGTAATGTGCACTATTTTAGGGAAATTACCTTTTATTAAGTGATGTTTTTTCAAAATTCATTGGCCTTCCAAACCAATAGAACAGAGCAGCCTATGCTAAATTGCTGTCAGAATGTATACAACCATGTCGGTGGCTGCATAGAAGCTTTTACACCTACCAGGCGTAAGCCAAAGACTAGCCTCAGAAACAAAATACCCTGGTGGCATCCCAAATTAAACAGGATATGCAACAAAAGGAAAAACCTTTACAAAGGAGCTGGTTACCATTGGAGTCCCCCTGGGCTCTGTGCTACAGCCACTCCTCTTTGGCTTCTATTTCTCGGATGTCAAAGCCAATGACAAAAATCTCTGGCAAAACAAGTTTGCAGATGATTGCAAACTCGAAGCAGTCATTGAATCCCTCCAAGACGAGAACACCCTATAGGAAGATCTGACACACACAAATGAATGGTGCCAAAGCCATGGCTTAAAAATCAGTATCAAGAAATGCATTATAGTACCTTTTGGGAAGTCGACCACCGTGGGTAACTATGTCATCAGTAAAACGCGCCTAAAAGTTGATTCAGTAGTTGGTAATCTGATAACTCGTGTAGATAGTAACCTAGCCGTTAGCCAACATATGTCCAAGGTAGTAGTAAAATTCTTCTGTGTTACTCAACTTATAAGCAAGGGCTTGGCATCTTAAATCAAGAGAGGTCATCATACCACTGTACTCAGCCTTCATCATACCCATCATAGAGTGTAATGCCCCCTTTGGTGTGTACCTGATCTGGCACATGCAGCAGCTGGAGAGATCACAGAGGTTTCTCACCAGGATAATCTAAGGTCTCAAACGTCTATCGTACACAGACTGAAATCCCTGTCCCTCTACTCAGCTTCATACAGACTCCTCAGAGGTGACCTCTGTCTGGCATCCAAAGCAGTCTCAGACCCCGCTTTGATGGGACTGCTGCATATCTGCAAGTCATGCTCCACTCGAGTAACCAGCACGAGCGACCTCAAACGGGTCTGTGACATCAATAGGAGTTGTTGGCGGGACTCCGTCATCTGTGGAATAGACTCCCTCTCCACGTCAAATAGAGTACCTCATTATCCCTTTTTAAGCACAACCTGGATAACTGGATGGGAAACAGAAAACACACCCCTGGGATTCCACGTGTCCCTGCTGGACAGGGGCTTCGGGTGCTGACTTGTCTAAACATGGGTTAAACTTTTGGCTGGGCTTATAAGGGCCTTGGGGCCAATAGCGTAGTAACTTCCTATGTTACAGACTTATGAGAGGTGATTTTTCCATGGCATACAAGCTATCCCTGGACCCTGTTTTGATGAATCTTTTGCATATCCACAAAACGAGCAACATCAAAACCAGTAAATTAAGACCTACATTTTACTTATGACATAAATAGGACATGTTAGAGAGACGCATATGTTTCTCAGAGATTTCCCATTCTCTGGAACAGGCTCCCCATCTATCTCAGAGTTGATTCCTATCCATATTTAAACTTAATTTGGACCAAAGGATCTGTAATTTGAAATTCACCATCAGTTTGGTGCCCATGTCACTGATAGAGGCAGTCAGTAAATCACCCCATATATAAATCAAATTTGTAGTTCACATTTGGGTTACGTGGCTAGACTTTACTGGTTGTTAGCCTAGCACACACCTATGAACATATTAGAAAAAATAAACGTTAACCTAGATAAAAAAAAAATGATGTTGCAGCCATCTACACCTTCAACACAAAAATGACCACCAAATCTTTTGGACATCAGTATGTAATCTGTTATATCTGGGGGACAGACAAGGAATCTAACCCTTGTCATACTAGCTCTCCACTAGAAATTGCAACCTTATTCACTGCCTACTGTATAGAAAGCATTACCTCTCTAACTAAAAATTCTTCACCTCCCATCCAGTGCTTCTACCACCCTCTTAACACCCAGTCTTAGTAACTCAACAAACAACAGGTTACACTAAAACCAACTTTCTCCATTCTTTTTACCACCACCCCCCTTTTTCTCTACAGGCATAAAAACTTTCTCGGCAGCACCACCAAACTACTCTTGCCACTACCTGTCTTCTGCTGTGTCTCTTATACGATACACCCATCCTAATCTACCTTCAGGCTACAGTTAAAAATAATCTGGAGGCATGCTGTAATAAGTTTGCAAAATATGCCACAAACAAAGAATACTGCAGCTTCCACTGTATTGCCCTTAAGACTTTGAATAGTCTCATACTGCCTCACCAATTAGATTACATACAGCTCATCACCACACACATTATTCACAAAGCAGATGACTGCACTACTTTTACTCCTATTCTCTGTTCCTGTCACCCTACTAGACTACTTCAATTTAATGAACAACAGTGCAGCATATATAAACTCCAAAAATCCTTTGGCCAAAGTCTGTACTCGTATTCTTTGTTAAAATGGAATTATGTGTCTGCAGATTAGATCTACCTCTAACCTCTCCATATTCAAACTACTGCTAAAAGACAACTAAAACCTGTGCTCCTACACTACCCCAGACTAAATTAGTCTCTCCCTCCTTCCACCATCAGGAAATTTTTACTTTTTTCCGATAGAAGGGGTTAGTAAAGTCTATTTCACAGACAAATATCAAGTATATTTTTGCCTAGGCTATATTTTCTAGTCATATGTATTCCAAAGAATGTACTCAGTGTGTTTAGTGTCATATCTGTGAACTTCAGTTTGCGAATATCTGTTGACAGTGTTCTTTTCTAACTTGTTACAGCGATCCAAATATTTGCAGTATGCATGTTTAGGTTCACACTGTATGAGCTGGCACTGAATTTTTGCTTGGTTATTATATATATATTTTTTGCATTAGGCTTTGTAGTAACTTTAACTGTAATCATATTATGTCAATGTGGAGCTTTTCTTTCCAGGCCTCTGCTGAAAATGTGATATTGTCCTATTCGATCTTTCCCAGTAAACAAATGTAAAATAAAAATAAATAAATAAATAAATATTAATGTATAGTGTTTGCCTATAATAATCTGGTTTTGCCTGTTCTCACATCTTTTTGGCTTGTTGGCACTTTTATTTTTCATAGCGGTTTCCTATAATAAATTTAATAAAATATTGTATAAAACCATATCCATATTTTTATCTCTACCATTTTTTAATATTCCATAGGGAAATGGGCTCCCCATGTAGCATTACCCATCTTAAATGTTTAATATTTAATTTTTTGTTGACATATTTGTCCCTCTAGACCCATGGTTTGTTTTTCGGGAGGGGGGTGCGGGTGTCACCAATAGGTTGTGTAAGTACGTAGTAAAGTAAGACACTGGAGAAACTTCCCAACTATTTGCAGTCCATGAATTTGAGCGGTTTCTTTCATTAGGGTTAAAAAGATGGAAGACAAAATGCTAGGTACTGCCAAGGTCGACATAGATGGAGTGAAGACATATTGTCGGTCCCAGGCTGTGTATGCAGAGTACAGCAAGCAGTCAGATTCAGTTTACATTTTTTGGCTACATCTGATGAACGGAAGAGTCCGCAACTTGACTCTGGACTAAAATTTGTTTTTGTTGGAAGTGGTGGTATAAACGGCCGAAGGGCCATTTGGAGAGCTTTTTGTAATTTTGGTAGTAGTGTATGGTGCAGAAGGCATCTTAGAGTTTACCCAGAAAGAAGTGCTCCTTAAGGGAGAAAAAGAAGAGTCATCTAGGGATATATTGATTGTAGCTATTGATGCAGTCCTACAGGGTCCTGTATTTGTGCCAGAAAGGTCATGCCTGCTGTGTCATATATTTATGCATGGAGTAAGTGACATTCAGTCTACCTGAGAAATAATTTTTACTAGGGTGCAGGTAACCACTTCTTTGGGCAGATTTATCAGTGAAGTAAGGGTGTTCATTTTGGTAATGAAAGAGTATTTGAATTGTGCAAGGAACAGTAACCGTCTCCTATTCTCATTTGTGAAGTATGTCATTACATAAAAGCAATGACTCCTTGAAATATGTTTTCATGGACAAAGTTGTGATTCAGACTGAATTAAGGCATATGTGCAGAAATAATAGGACAAATTATGACTATACACTTGGGCATTGGGAATGTTTGGTACAACATGTAAAGAATAGCAAAATAAGGCAGGTAATTTATTTGTTGTATCTGATGAAGGCTTAGTATTTAACAATGGCAATGTCTTTCAGCCTTTTGCAGTTATGGGTTGCCATAGCGGATCACCGGTCTGCAGATTGATTGGCAGTGGATTTTTATGGTGCCGAGTTGCCAGCCCGACCCCCAACTTTCACAGAAGGCACACGCACCTACTTGCATGTTTTTAAAGATCACTCATTCACAGGGAGGACATGCAGACTCTGCACAGAAGGAACGTCAGCCGAGAATTGAACGGAAGAACCTCTTGCTGTGAGGCGACAACGCTAACCGCTGCACCACCCTGGCCAAATAACAGTGGGCAGACCAAAAATATCTTTATGCTTATTAGAAAC
This sequence comes from Protopterus annectens, assembly GCF_019279795.1. Classification (NCBI taxonomy): domain Eukaryota; kingdom Metazoa; phylum Chordata; order Ceratodontiformes; family Protopteridae; genus Protopterus; species Protopterus annectens. The sequence goes on from NC_056747.1 coordinate 151,892,761, forward strand.
ATTTGAAACACATTGCCCTGCACTGTTTTCTCATTGTGTAATAATCAACGGGTATGATTAGCACAATTGTCAAGTGTTAAGTGTTCGCTGTGTGGTATACAGGGATAAAGCTCTGACTACAAACTTGATGACCCAAGATTGATTTATTAGCTAGTGCTTTGCAGGGACTGTTCAGGGGAGGGTGGGAGTGCACGGTTTATTCTGCTGTGCCTGTCAGGGCTGGAGGTGTGTATGAGATGGTAGTACTGATTGGCTGATAACTCCCATGCAAGTGGAAGCTTGCATGTTAACAGTGACTCTAGAACTCGCCCCATGCTGGTGATGGTAGATGTCAGTGTACGTGCGTGTTAAATATTAAGCACTCACCAGATGCGACTGACTCATATGTAATGTAATATTTTACCTCTTTGTAAAATGTATTTAGTATGAAAAATGTTTTTCTATGTATGCCTGACTGTTCATATAACTAGTTTAATATTTTAATTGGCACATTTTTTGACTGATTATCATACTATCTCAACTGTGATGAACTATATAAAGGTTTTGTTTCTAATGGAACTTTTCTCTTTGGCCTCCTGAGAAAATGGGTTTTGCATGGCTCAGTTGGACATTTCCAGTAAATAAATGCATTCAGTCAATAACTAAATAAATATTCTTTCAAAAGTTGTATTTCTTAATGGACTGTCATACTTTAAAGTAAACGTTTAATAAATAAATTAAACATACTATTATAGTTTTGCTTTGCAGGTACTACAGAGGCTGCTGCCATCCCATAATTAACTGAAAATATACACGTAATTCCAGTATTTAAAAGTAAAATTTTAATTGTTTTAGACTTGGTTCTAAGCAGCAACCTCTGTCATTGTACATGAAAGTATTATGACTAATCACAACATTAAAGTTACGTTTTCTTTTAGATTTAGCTGTTCTGTGCAAAAGATCTTATCATTGGAACACATCTTCAGAACATGGTTTTCATAGCGATGCTGGTGCTGGAGGAGCTGGCAGGGGTGGATGGGAGGGAGCAGTCAGCTCTCTCTCTCCCACCTGAGGTGGGACGACTGCCTTTCCCTGTGTTGTTGACCTCTGCAGGAGTGTGGCAACCCTGTCTGGTGTCTTTTCATCAATTTCATCACCTTTCTCCTAACTGCCAGCATGTTGTTGATACAGAAGCTCACATTGCTAAGCTTCAGACATCTCCAGCATATCCAGCCAGTAATCCCATGATTTGCCATAAATCCTGTTTGATCCTTTCTGGTAATACCCCCTTATTTAATTTTAATACTGATCAGGTTCATATCATCATCCCCACACCCAATCTGTTCACCCTGTACCCTTCACGCAGTATTGCTAGACATCACATTTGTTCTGACCTTTCCCCCCATTTCTTTTGCAGTAATTTGGCACACACTTGCACTAGAGTTTTGCCAGATTTGCATTGAATGATGTAGTTTACTTTAGTAAAAATTGTTTACCCATGGTACAAGTAGGGGACTTAATGAGAGAGCCATGTGAATCACTGTGAGACTATTGTGCAATATCCTTGAGAATTAAAGGCACATGTGAATCCACGAGTGTTGGGGGTACAAGGTAGCAGTTGGGTTTTTTCTTTTCTTTTTTTTTTTTTCACTCAAATAATATGGCCATCTGTGTTGCAGAGTTAGTAAGCATAAATGCTGTTTTGAGTAACATGAAGACAAAAGTGTGAATCATATTCTGCAGTTTGTGACATGACTGTTGGACCAAGACTGGGCCATATATTTTGTAATTGGCATAACCTTTGAACATTCCTGCTGAAGTTTCTTACTTGGCTATTCGTGGTTGGGGAAGTAGAAAGTAAATTGGACAGCCAGTAGTAGCATTTCTGGCCACAGGGCAGCCAGCTTGTCATAATGGGAGTATGCTAGATGTGTGACGATATCTTATTGGTTACTTAATGGGGTATATGAAGTAGAAAAGGCTTGTATAGATTAAGGAGGTAGTATGTAGCAGATACGCTAACAGCAAACCTGATTTACACATCTGCATTTACTTGTTGATAAGACTGCTTTGGGGGTGAAGATAGTGAACTTGCATAATCTCTGTCAGCATATCTAGGGAATATGAGGTCTGAAAGATGTGGCAGGTTAGAAATGAAATATTTGCTGTAGTGAACGGTTGTATACCCTGATGAAGTGGTAATAAGAAAGCATTGTCAATAGTTAGTCTTTAAAAATTACTTGAGTTATTTAAGTATTGAGAAATGTTTACAAATACAGTTTTGACCATATTTTTTGTGAAGCTTACAAAATCTTCATCTCTCACTGCCAGGTGACTCCTGTGTCCAGGAAGGGCACTACTGCTCTCAGTGACTCTACTGCAGGGACTGAACAGAGTGAATCTCCCACATCGTTAAACCACACTGACCATCCTGCAGATTCCATACAGCAAGCAGGTCATGAAGAGGAGGCTACAACACCGACACAGGAACCCCACCTGGTAGAATTTGATAGCGCCATAAGTTATGTCAACAAAATTAAAAAACGCTTTCTTGATCGCCCTGAAATCTACAGAGCTTTCCTGGAGATACTGCACACCTATCAGGTATGTGGCACAAACTTTAGGGCCAGGGGTCATAACAAGAAATGCTTGTTTTAAAGTTGTAGATACTCACTGTCATGTAATGTTCACTGACCTCCTTGTGTCATTTTTAGAAATCTTATCTGCGTTTGCTGCGCTTTATTCTTTCTTGCATCAAAAATAAGCATTTTCCAGTTTTTATTTTTCCTTCCGTTGGTTGATGCAAGGATTTGAACTTAATAACATTTAGAGGAGTATAGGCAGTTCAGAGGTCTGTGTGTGTATGTATGTATGTATGTATGTATGTGTGTAAGCAATAACTACACTGACAATATAGCTGGCTTAAACCAAAACAAAATATAGAGTGAATATATCATTATAATCACAGTAACAGATTAATGTTTAAGAAGCTTTTACTGCTCTGTTCAGATATTTGCAGTTGTATAATCGTCTTTGGTCTTGGGGTGGGGGAACCTGAGTACCAGACCAAGTGAAGAGGGTGCTGTACCACTCAGGGATTTGTTAATCCTTGGTTTAAGGAAAGTTCTAGTACTATTAATTAGTGGACATAAGTTCTTAATAAGACAGTATATGAGTACCCATGCAGTGACAGCAAAAAGGCTTTCATTTTATCGAAAGCCAGCCAACACTTTTTTTTTTTTTTTTTAAATGCACTGGTATACACTGTGATTGAAGAAAGTCAAATGCTGGAAACACTTACAGATTTGCATAACTGCTAGTGAAACAGAAAGCATATTGGTGGGATCTCTACTGTAACAGTGGTGTAAAAACAACCCTTTCCCAGTTACAGATCAGGACTCGTATCAGAATTCTAGTAATCATACAAGATAAGATTAGGTGTTTTGGGATGTAAATGCCTAGTTTCAAGGAGGCTCAGTGGAGTTAGAATCAGGATTAGAAATTTTAAGATAGAAGAAAGATAACCTATTTATATTGTTTTCTGTTTTACATGTATAAATGTATGAACAGTTCAGAAAGGTGTCATGGTGCTAACTGAGATAACAGAACTAATGATAAAAGGATTTACAGAGTGGAAAAGAATTTGCTGCCGTATTACATGGATACTTCAGATTGGGTTCTGTTAATTGAGTTATATATTTCCACAGCCTTTGTGTCCTTAGAGACTTGGAGATGTAGGCAGGATGCACCAGCACAGATGAAATTAACCAGCATGTTGTGTATCCTCACCAGTAGCTGTACTAGAGACTGAAGGACCGGTAATAGAAGAACACAGGAGAGAGGAGACCTTGCAGCAAATATTTCCGTACTTCAGGTGAATGAACAAAGCCCAAGAAAGAATTTAACTTTCAGAAAGGACAGCATTTAGGAGCATTGATTTGGCAGTCCATTCACTAAATATTGATTGTCAGAAGCAGTGTGAAGAAGTATTGTTTTGTTCATGTGTGGAAGTGGATACCTGGGTAACGTTGTACTTTACATTTTTGTTATGAATTTGAGTCCATTACTTTCTGAAGCCTGAGCACAAGTTTGGTGCTAGTCTTTCCCTGTGATCACACCTCAGTAGTAAGTGCTGTTCCAGCAGATCCTGCTGTAGCCATTAGTGGGATATTTAAAAGCTCAACTTCACGCAGCAAAATTATTTTTTTATTTTTTTTTTTTTTAGTTTTAAAGGTGCGTTTTGTGTGTCATCAGACAAAAGTATCTCCCATTTGATTCCTTGAAACCTGTAGTATTTTTAAATATATTCTGTATTCACAATCAGAATATTTTTAACATTTTAGAGATTTCATCGGTAAAGCTAGTTTAGCTACATATCAGGCATTTTTATTGTGGTTTGAAGTTGCACTTTCATTTTGAGGACTTATTTCTTACATGTTTTGAGGTATACTCTGTATTTTTTCAGGTAACATAAGCAGGATTAGCCATGGGGGTGTAGTGAGGAATGAATCATGACTGAGTGTTGTATTGATCTAATGTTTTATTAACAAAACTATAGAGGTCTTTCTTTTTTTGTTTGTTTATTGTATTAAGTATGTTATACTTCTAGTTAGTTTGAAGGCACTGTACTGTATTTAGTTGTAGAACAGTCTTTTCTCTAAAGGTTTGCAAACCATACATAACATTAGAAGAGGGGCAGGCTATAACTTTATATATTTTTAATTGCAGTCTGTGGTAAGATTGCCATTAAAGGTTTTGTAATAAAGATGATTCATTGTCAGTCGTGAGTAAAAATTAAATACATGTGCTTTTCTGATGCTGTTTATCTTGCTATGTAATGGAAAGCTAGAATAATGTGTATGACTTTGTAAATGTTTTCATATTTAGGACATACCCTAGTATTCCAAAATAGTGCAGGTGTGGTTGCGTTCAGCCATATTCTGTTTACCATGTGTGTGTATACAAGACCAAATGCTCATTAAGAATTAATAGTGAGAGAAATCAGTGTGAGTAGCCAACTTTCTTAAATATCTCACTAACAGCTACAGCTGGATGTGCTGGAACAGCACCTACTACTGAGGTGTGATTGCAGGGAAAGACTAGCTCCAGACTGCTTGTCTGTTCTGCGCGAGTGTTGATAAGGCTGAATGTGATCCCATTTGCAAAGCTGAGGCAAGGAAGAGAAGTGGTTTGGAAGCCTTAAAGAGCCACGATTCAGACTTGTTTATCTATTTTTGACCAAACTGAAGGGTGGAAATGGGAATATAGGAGCGTGGTGAAAAGGGAGAGTCAAGCAGAGGCTAAAACATAATGTGAAAACCTAAGGAATGAGCAAAATGGAGATGGGGAAGGTGGGCTAAAGTTGTTGTGGGTCAGGTGCCTGTTATTGATGTATACCAATAGAAGGTAAATTGGGGAAGGTAGTAATGAAGGTAAGAGGGTTTAGGGTAGGAAGTAGGAGCACACAAACAAAAGAAGACTGACACACTGAGGGAAGGTAAGCACAGCAAACAAGTGAGGCACTGAACAACGAAGAGAATGGTGATGGTGAGGATTCAGCAACAAATGAGGGCTGGCATAGACACGAAAAGGAATAGAGCACCAGGATATGGGATAGGGTGGAACTGTGCACAGCTGCCATCCCTGCCAGCTCCGACCCAGTAGGCACTTACTCACCACTCTTGGTTCCCTCACCGCTGTGCTCTTCTCAGGTCGTCAAGCCATTGTAGGGCAAGGATGGGACTGAGCGTCACAGGAGGTGGTTCTGTATGTGACCAATGGCTTCCTGTTAAAAAAGCTCCCTCAACTGGGTCTGTCAGCTACCAGTGGGTGTCAAGCTGACATCTCCACTGGCACTGCTACCGGCAGGTATAAGCACACTACTGTCCAGTGCATAGTAATGGCATGTGTTACACAAATGTACAGATAAAAAGAAAAAAATGTAGCTCAGATGTGTAGTTCCTTTACTACATTACAAGTATTGTACTCAAAAGAACCACACTCACTTACTCCAAACGGCACACTACACAACCAAGGGTGGGAATCGAGCACATGGTCATCATAGCATGCAGCCAGAAAGACAAAATATTACGGGTACTGTACTCTAAAGAACATTCACCCACCCCAGATTACTAATGATGGCATATTATGAATCCAGTTGTGGAAATTGAACCCACAGGCAGTCAGAAAGGTGAAACATTATGTTGTTGAGCTACTTACACAATCTGACTGAAGCCTACAGTCAAACATAAAGTAATGATGTATGTGAGAAATATTTAACTTGAGTATTCCAATTTTTAGTGGAGCCCTTGGAAGCAAAGCTCCACTACAAAACACAGTAATGCAAAATTCATAGCTGATGCATTTAAAAGGGTAAGAAAATGGGTATTGTCACATGTCTCGTGTATTCTAATGAGGCAGTGAGGCTGGGTATGCATTCAAGTCGTTTATTGTACATAAACACATCAAGAGCTGTAACTGGAACATATACTTCAAACTTCATATGCTTACTGACTCATTACTTCAAACACATTCACATATGCATTTCCATTCAAGCTAGCACTCGCACTGAATGATTATGCGAAATGGCACTGACTTTGCACATGCTCAGTAACTTATATGCACTTGCTCTCTGACTACAGTGGCTGACTAGGTTCAGTATACACACTGATCTACACCCTCCCTCTTTAATTTTGTTCAGCATTGCAAATAGGAGAACAAAGACATTTTAAGAGCTAGACATTATATCAACATTTCAGTAAACAAGCAAGTCCAAGTTGCTGTGTATTTTGGATTCTGTCTGGAAATTCTACCCAGTCTGATAACATAGAAATTCTAACTGGGTTTAGCAACAGGGACAGTCTCCGGGCATTCTTTCACAACTGGAACATCAGGGATTGCATCAAGATTGTTTGAAGGAAGCACACTGTCCTTTTGGATTTGAACAGGTGTAGAGTCACTCTGGGAATTAGTCCTTGGCACAGGTAGTCTGCTGCATCACTAGTTCAGAGACCGGTAACACACATCTTCGATTTCGTCTGAAATTCATTCCTTCCGATTTGTATGTTGTAAGATCTCGGTTCCTCACAAATATTCTTCATGATTCCCACTCAGTCGTATCCTTTAGATGTTTGCATTCTCACAACTTCTGCGTGTAGTAATGTCTAAGGGATTTACTGGTCTTATTGTAGTACAACTTTTGTGGCTGATGTTTTTTTCGAAAGTTGAGCCTTGACCACTCTTTTGTTCTTTACGTTTGGTATTAACAATTATTTACTGTTTGGTAGAGTTGTTCTAGTCTGTCTGGACATTAATCTCTGGACAGGTGAACCAAGCAAGTTATCTCGAGGAGTCTTTCTGAGATTGAGTAAGTTAAGGAAAACATCTGTACTATGTCTCTGGATTTCTTCAACAAACGTTTTCACTCTGAACTGTGCACGTTCAGCTAACCCATTGGCTTGTGGATACTCGGGACTACTGGTAATGTGAAGTAAGTCCCAAGTCTCAGCAAATTTCTTAAACTGCTGACTTGTATACTGTGCACTATTGTCTGACATGACTTTGTGTGGACACCCATGGACAGAAAAATTTCTCTTCAAATTTGTAATGACTGTGCCGGTTGTCAGGTTAGGAAGTAGGTCAATGTCAAACCAATTTGAGTAGGAGTCCACTAACACGAAGTAATGTTGACCTTTCTATTTGAAAATATCTGTGGCAACTATCGACCTGGTAATTTGGTGTAGTTGAATGTGGTTCTTTTTGTAGTTGCGGTTTGATACTGTTGCAAATTAAACATGCTAGTTTCCTTCTCTGTATCTTTGGACATAGAAGGCCAAAATACAATGCCTCTTGCCCTTCTTTTTGGTTGAATCAGTACCTGGGTGATCACGATGCAACATTTTGATATATTCCTGTTGTAATGCTTTAGGAATTACCACTTTTAGACCTTTCATGATGATTCCATCTTCCATCATGATGATCACCTCTCTGTAAGGAAAATACTGTTGAATGTCAAGTGGTAAGCTAGTTTGTCATGTTGGCCATCCTTGACTGATAATGTTTCTCAACTTCTGGAGACCTGGGTCTGAAGCTGTGTGATTTCTTAGTTCATCAAGATGTGAAGATGAAAAGTTCCTGACTTCCATGACTTCAAAGTTTTCTGTTTCATTTTTATGCTACTCTGTCATTTGTCAGGGTGCATATGACAAAGCATCAGAAAGGTACAAGCATTTGCCCTTTTTGTAAACAATATTGAAATTGTACTTTTGCAGTTTTAACATCATGTGTTGCAATCGTGCTGTGGCAGTATGCATTGGCTTTTTCAAATTTGTCACTAGTGGTTGGTGATCAGTCTCTGTTTGGCTAGGTCTGCCATAAATATAGTCCTTGAACTTCGAACATGTGAACACTACTTCCAAAAGCTCTTTCTATATTTGTGCATAATGCATCTCTTTTTGAGTTAAAGTTCTTGACACACAGGCTACTGGTATGCCTTCTTAAGACATGCTGCACCAAGGCCATACTTTGAAGCAGTACAAGAAAGAGTTACAGGTTTGTGAACATCATAATATCTCAATGTTGTGGGTGAAATGGCAGTTTTCTTCTTCAGAATATCAAATGCCCTTTCATGTTGTTCCAACCAGGACCAGTTTTACATTTTTTTGTCAGTTCACGTAATGGTGCAGAAAGCTCACTCAAGTCTGGGATGAACTTTCCTAAACTGTTGACCTTACCTAGAAAACACTAAAGATGTGACATTCTCTGGAACTTGCATCTCAAGAATTGTTGATTGCTTAGCTGGATCTGGTTGTAATCCAAAAACTGGTAAACAAATGTCCCAGATAAGTAACTTTTCAGTTTGAATTTACATTTCTGAGGATTCAGTTTAAGATTTACTTCATGTGCACAGTCTAGAACTTTTCTGAGGTTTATATCAAGTTCGTCTTCACCATTGCCTCCAGCAGTAATGTCTACTATAACATGTAGATAACCAGCAAATATTTGATGATCTTCGTGTTTCACTGTTGCAGTCATCACTTGTGGGTTATCCTTGCTGGGTAGCCTTCGGCCGGCCTGAATACCAGAGTAAGGATTTCCCTCTTGCGTCGGCTGTTCAGAGACTGTGGCTGACGTCAGGTCATCAGGGCTGTAAAGGATGACGGCCGAGACCGTTACATTAGTCTTTCTTGCCTTGGAGCCCAAAGCAGAAGCAGTTTTGCGAGTGCATTGGTCGGCTATTGCCAGAGTGAGGAAAACCGTCTAAAGCTAAGTACCCCATTGGGGAACATTTTCTTGTTTTTAACCAATGTCAAGAGAAAGTCAGTAATTGTCTCAGTTCTGGAAAGCAGATCCCACACTGTGACTTGCATTCTGTCTGCATCACTTGTTTAGGCCCAGACCACGACTTCCCCGGGTGTCTGTTCTCTGCCCTGTTTAATGCTAGAACCATAAGAAGAAGAGCTGAAATTGTAGCTAGGCATGTTAGTGAGTCTTTTCTTCAATGCTGTATGGCGTCACTCTCTCAACCGGCTACTGACTTACCTAGAAAAAAGAAAGACAAGGATAAAAATAGGCCTCTAAAAGTTAGGCCCTCTGACGACTCGGGTCAAAAGTCTGGTATTTTTCAGTCAAGTGCTACAGCTGAACTCAGTGAGGTGCCTTTGCAGCCCCTGACGCCAGCTGAGGAAACGTTGCAGGTCTCTATTCAGACCCGTTCGGAGTCCGGTACGCGGCCGGATCCACCTCACCCTGCAGGTATGTCACCTCATTCTCACTTGGTCGGGTCCGGAGCCACTTTGCAGGTACCGGCTTCCGTTGAGACACCTCCGACTACCGAAGCTAGGCTAAGACCGACGACAGCACCACCTGTTAAACTTGCTTTGTATAAGACTACCGACCCATTCAGGCCCAAACCTAAGACTACCTCCAAAAAGGTCCCTCCCCAGGGACCCAGCCATCAATCTACACCTAGCCAGCTTGCCCCTCTGTTGCAGCAACTGCTCAGAATGGCAGAAGACTTGATGACTGTTATTAGGAGAAGCCAGCCCCACCCTCCCATCCAGCCAAAAGAAAAAGGGACACTTCTCCTGAGGTCCTCACTGACCAGGAATCAGAAGAATCTGTCCTTGAGGAGTCAGACATGGAAGACCAGCCCTTTGCAGCATTTGAGGACTCTGATGCTGATGACCCCATTCCATCTGCCCCCCCCCCTCCCTCCCTGAGGACCTTTCTTTTGGGGAAACCTTAAATTCCCTCAGAGAATACTTTCAGTGGGAAGCCCAGGATTACCGTCAGTCTAAGAAGAGACTGAGAGAGTTCCTTGACCTGCCCCAGCATAAACTTGTGGCCATTCTGCCTATCCTGGATGTAGTGGAGGATGTTTTCCTAGAATCTGCCCTTTCACCAGATTCTCTGCACCCAGGAAACCTGACAGATATTACAGAATGCAAGACACCAAGTATCTTTTCAAAAACCCTACTACAGACCCTGAAGTCATTACTCAAGGCCCTAAGGGAACTAGGGCTAGCTCATCTAAATATCCCATCCCAGCTGACAAAGCAAAGCTTTAGACAGAATGGGAAAAAAGGTATATACTTCAGCCACTTTAGCTGTATGAGCCTTAAATTGTCAATTTCATATGCTGAAATTCCAGCAGAATGTTCTTGAACTGATTAAACAGAAGTTATCTTCCATTCCTGACAACATTACTACCAGAGAATTAGCAGACCTCGTATAGTCTAGCTCTCAGGTAGCCAAACACTCCTTGCATTGTGGTTTTAATGCCTTAGAAGCTTTTACCAGCTGCAGTCAGAAGCTCTGTAATCAGAAGGCATGCCTGGTTAAGGGTGCAGCCTTTGCCTGATCAGGCAAAATCCAAACTGCAAGACTCCCCCTTAGATAAAGACCAGTTGTTTGACCCTAAAGCGGAATAGGTCATTGAAAATGGAGGACAAAGCCAAGTCCATGCAAACTGTCAAGGACTTCTAACAGGTGCAACCTCCCAGGTTCAGCAGAAACTTCACCACTAAACACTGTTCCTTTCCCTCTCAAACAAAACCAGTCCAGAGAAAGGGTTGCAGAGACAGAAACCCTAGACATCAGTCCCATAGCTAACAAAGACCCAGGCAGTGGTCCACTGCTGCTCTTAGGCAAGGGAGTTCTAAATCAATGCCCTTCTCCACGGACTCTCACTGACCCCCCCCCCTTTGCCCCTCCTGTCACCAAACAGGCTAGGAGGAAGACTTTTCCTCTTCCTAGAAAACTGTCAGGCTATCACCTCAGATCTATGGGTCCTGAAAATTATTACCAGTGGGTACAGATTCTATTTTAGAGAAAAGTCAAAAAAGGTCAGGTTGCCCGGACATCCCTGCAAATCAGAGGACAGACGCTATTCGCCAGATCAGAAAGTTTTATGCCCTGGGTGCTGTAGAACATGTACCAAAGGAACAGACTGGAAAAGGATTTTATTCAAGACTTTTCCTGGTTCTCAGAAAAGAGGGTACCTGGCACCCTATCCTAGACCTCTCCATCGTGAATTTGTCCCTCTTGGTTCCAGAATTCATGATGCTGACTCTACAAAAACTACTACTTATGCTCCTGCCACAAGCTTGGTTAGTGACCCTAGATCTGAAGGATGTCTACCTACATATTCTTATCAGATAGTTCTGCAGGAATTACCCAAGGTTCAGAGCAGGGTCCTAACACTTTCAGTTCTCTGCTCTGCCCTTTGGCTTACCCAGTGTTCCCAGAGCCTTTACCAAGTGCTTGGCTCCAGTCATTGCATTCTGCAGACAGAAGGGCATACACATTTATCCCTATCTCGTCGACTGCCTCATACAGACAGAAACCAAGGAAAAACTCCTGCAGGATCTCTCCTTTGTGCAGACCCTGCTAACCTCTGTAGGATTCACCATCAACCTGGAGAAGTCCTATCTACAGCCCACACGAAGGATTACCTTCCAGGGCACCCTTCTAGACACCTCAGCACAAATGGTCCCCCCCCCCACCACAGAAGCAGGTCTTCCTGCAGTCTTAGTTCACCCAGCTGGCATACAAAACCCACATCACTGCCAGAAAAATCCTGTAAGCCCTGGGATACATGGCCTCCTGCATCCTGCTGGTAACCCTTGCCAGGCTGCACATGAGAAAATTGCAATGGTACCTAAGGAATCTTTGGTGCTACCACTCCCAGTCACTGGAACACCTACTCACCCTGATTCCTTGTTTAGGGAAGGAGTTTCCACGGTGGGCTGAGGCTTGCAGCCTGAACAAGGCCCTTCCCTTTGTCCTTCAGCCACATGGCCAAACCATAACTACAGACGCCTCAGACATTGCCTGGGGAGCTCACAAACGAACACTGCGAACCCGAGCCTTTTGGGAACAAGGAGGTTCAGGGTCTTCATATCAACCTGAAAGAAATGCTAGCAGTACACAGAGCAATTCTAACCTTCCAAGAAGATCTGTCACCAGGAGTCCTTTTAATCAAGACAGACAAGCACAACTGTTATGTGGTACTACATCAGGCAAGGGGGCACCCATTCTTACCCCCTGTGTCACTTAGCTGTAGAAATCTGGCAGTCAGCCTCAAACCTGGGACTGTATCTGTTTGCACAGTACCTTCTAGGGAAGCAAAACACCCTGGCGATTCTTGGATCCCCATGAGTGGCAGTTGCACAGGGAGACCTTCCTAAAGATCAGTGATATCTGGGGAAACCAGACTTAGACCTTTTTGCAAGCTACCAGAACCACCAGCTAACCAAGTTTTGCTCGAGAGTTTCACCCAGAAGCTTGAAGGGTGGATGCCCTCCCCTTCTATTGGGGCAGTCTGTGTACCCTTTCCTCCACAACCTCTGATACCCAGGGTGCTGCTCATGATCAGAGAGGAAGGGCCAAAGGCTATCCTAATTGTCCCAGACTGGCCGAGGCAGCACTGGTACCCCATGCTTCTCAGTCTGAGCATGCACCCTCCTACCCCTCTCCACAGACCTTCTCACAACAACAGATATGGAAGCTACTGCACCCAAGCCTGGCCACACTCAAGTTTAACCACATGGTTGATTCCTCAAAGGCAGATAACACTTCAGCCCTCAGCAAGCAAGTGTTAGACATTATTAAGGAGGCCCATATACCCAGCACCAGAAAATCCTATTCAGCAAAATGGAAGAGGTTCACCTGCTGGTGCAGCAGCAGAGGCACAGACAGTGCCAATGCCACTTTACTACTAGTTCTAGACTACCTGGCAGAGCTTCTAGAAAAGGGGTTGTCTTACTCCTGTGTCAAGACTCATGCTTCAGCTATCAGCCTATGCCCAGGTGGAGCAGCTCTTGTTCTATCAGCACCTCTTAAAACAGTTCTTCAGAGGTGTAGCTCACATCAGACCACCTAGAAGGCCACCTGCACCAGCTTACGATCTAAACTTTGTTTTGGAAAAGTTGACTCTGCCTCCTTTTGAACCAGCATCCTCAGCAGATGTCATGTACCTCTCTTGGAAAACTGCTTTCTTGGTAGCCATCACTTCTGCCAGGAGGGGTATCTGAGCTCCAGGCCCTAATGGCCACTGAGCCCTTTATAATTTTCCATGCAGACAGGGTCTCTCTGAGAACCAACCCCTCCTTTATGCCTAAAGTGGTCTCTGAGGTAACCCTCAACCAGACCATTCACCTACCTACTTTCTTCCCAAAACCTACCAGTAAAGGAGAAAGAATTCTGCTTACTCTGGACATATACAGACAACAGTAATTTTACCTTGGCAGGTCCAAATCAGTCAGAAAAACTGACCAGCCCCTGGTTTCATTTGCCCCTAGGGGAGAGGAGAAACCCATTGCAAAGCAGACCATTTCCAAATGGATTTCTCATTGCATACATTTCTGCTATGCCTTCCATGGAAAGAGTCCTCCTAATTCCATCAGATCACACTCCACTAGAGCATCTTGTACTTCCACGGCCTTCCTGAGAGGGGTTCCTACCAAGGATAACTTGGAGACTGCTACATGGTCATCTATCTACACTTTCACTAAGCACTATCACCTGGCTACATTCTCCAAAACCAGGGCAAGATTTGCATCTGCAATCCTGCAGGGCATGCTAGCATCCCCATAACCTATATAACATGCCTCCACCCACTTCCTCAGCTGTGGTAATCTTCCCACAAGTTATGACTGCAATAGTGAAACAAGAAGAACATAGTACACTTGTGTACACTTACTATAAATGTAGATCTTCGAGTGTTTTCACTGTTGCAGTCCAGTTTCCCTCCCACCTTCCCCCATATTTCTATATGCTCTTAGAGGCTCCTAACTATTGGGGGGCCAAGAAAAATTGATGTAATGACGTCTGCATCCGGGGAAGTCATAGTCTGGGCCTAAACAAGTGACGGAGAGAGAATGGAAGTCTCGGTGTGGGATCTGCTTTCCACAACTGAGACATTTATTAACTTTCTCTGACATTGGTTAAAAACAAGAAAATGTTCCCCAATGGGGTACTTAGCTTTAGACGGTTGCAACGGCCGACCTATGCATTCACAAAACTGCTTCGGCTTTGGGCTCCATGGCAAGAAAGACTGATGTAATGGCCTCAGCTGTCATCCTTTATAGCCCTGACTACCTGACGTCAGCCACAGTCTCAGAACAGCTGAAGCAAGAGGGAAATCCTTTACTCTGGTATTCAGGCCGGCCAAGGGCTACCAAGCAGGGATAAACCCACAAGTGATGACTGCAACAGTGAATACACTTGAATGTCTACATTTATGATATGTGTACACAACTGTACTTTCCATGGCATGTTGAAATACCTCACTGGCAGAAATGATCCCAAATGGCATTATTAAAAATCTGTATCTACCAAATGGTGTGCCGATTGTGGTTAACAATGAAGATTTGCGATCCAGCGAAATTTGCCAGAAGGAGCTTTTTGCATCTAAGACTGAAAAAAACAGTGGAATTTGGCACGAGACCAGCTACCTCTTCTACTGTATGCATCAGGTGATGAGGATACTTAAGTGCTTTAAGTCTCTTAGATCAGTACATATTCGAATATCATCTGAACTTTTCTTATGAGCTACAACCATGGAGGTTACCCATTCAGTTGCTTCTTCTGCTGGGGTAAGGGTACCTAAATTCACTGATGTCCTTCATGGATGCATCTGCAGTCATAACAACTGGGTTGTCCTGTCGTCAGGCAGCCCTTCGGTCGGCCGGATTCCAAAGTCCGGGTCCGGCTTCGGGTGGGACACACTTCACCCGGCGTCACCTCTGCTGGTCTTCGGGTATAAAGGCACCAGCCGACGCCATTTTTTCAGTCTTTCTTGCCGCGTGGCACCAGAAGCAGAAGCTGTTGTGCCGGTCGGTCAGATCCAGAGATTACTACTACCGAATACTCCTTCAAGACTTCTAAAGCTAAGTACCCGTTGGGGACTCTTTCTTGCCTCAGCCGATGTCAGAAAAAGTCAATAACTGTTTAACTTGTGGGAAACAAATACCTCATAAAGATTTCCACTCTTACTGTTTGCCTTGTTTAGGCCCAGACCACGACGTAGCAGCCTGTTCGCCTGTGCTTCTTTCAACCGACGGCTTTGCTGAACAGTTTTTCGGCTCTGAATTTGCGTACATTATGCCGCCGGATCCTCCGACTACCCAAATTATTAAAACGCAAAGAAAAGACCGACACGGTCCGCGGTTTCGCGAAACCATGGTTAAGCAAACCAGTGTCTCGGTTTCGGCGAAACCGAAAACTGATCAGAGTACAGCGAATCAATGACTACTACTGAGGTTCCCTTGAATCGGCCTCAGAAATTTTACCTACTACAGTGGTTACTAGTGACTTATCAGACACCATCCCTTTGGATGTCTCTACCCCAGCACGTGGTGCTGCTAGGCCTCCTGCAGCCATGTCTATTAAGGCCTTGCCAGGGCTAAAGCAGCCAAATCTACTAAGTCAGTGCCTGTTAAACCCCTCAACCAGGCCCACTTCTAGTTCACAAATGCTTACTCTGGCAGAAGATTTAATATCCTTAATTAGGGATCTTAATCTCACCCAGACAGGGCCTCTCAGCCCCAGAAAGAGACCTAGAGCAGAGCCCCGAGCCTGTGTCCTCTGATGATTCTGGAAGACTCAGATATTACAGACCAGCCAGAGGCTCCTTTCTCCAATTTTGAGGACTCAGATGCTGAAGAATCCATTCCAGCTGCTTCCCCACCAGAAGAATTCTCCTTTGGGGAAACCTTACATGCCATGAGAGAACATTTCCAATGGCAGGAACAGGATTTTTCAGACTCCAGAAAAGACTTAGGACTTTCTGCACCTACCACAACACAGGCCCTTAGCTATACCTCCTGTCCTCTCTGTTGTGGACGATGCATTTAATGATGTTTGCACTGCACCAGATTCTTTACCTCCAGCACCTGCCAAACCAGATAGATTTTACAGGGTGCCAGACACTCATCATCACCTATACAAGGCCCCTCTTGCAGACCCAAACTATATCCCAGGGCCCTAAGGCAGTAGCCTCAACCACAGCAAAAACCCTATTCCTTCTGAAAGGGAAGCCAGGTCTTTAGACAGATGGGGCAAAAAGGTTTACACCTCTGCTACTCTCTCAGCTAGAGCTTTAAACTGTCAGTTTCACATGATGCAATACCAAGAGTTTATGCTTGATCAGTTAACTAAAAAGCTATCCTCTGATGACTCTATAGATAAGAAAATCTATTAGAAATGGTAAATAACATACAACAGGTTAGTAACCATTCCTTAAAATGTGGCTATGATGCACTGGAGGCTTCATTTAGATCAGCCATGACTGGCACAGTGATAAGAAGACATGCATGGCTGAAGGAACAAGTTTTACCGGATCATGTTAAAGCTAAGTTATTAGATGCTCCTATGGATAAGACCAGTTTGTTTGGTACACCTGCCCAGCAGGTAATGAAGAAAATGGAAGAAAAGGCAAAATCTGTACAAACGGTTAAAGATTTCTTGCAGGTTCAGCCCCAAGGTTTAGCAGGAACTGGCCTGCCAAATTGGTCCTTTCCTGACTCCACAAGATCCCAAAGGGGCAGGAATAGATGTTCCAGAGGCAGAAATCAAACCAGAGGGTGCCTACAGAGGACGACAGTGGCAAGGTAATAACAGAGCCACAGGCACAGCCACTACCACTTCAACAGGGCAATCACAGTGACTTGATTCTAACTCCGCCTACCAGGGAACAAATAGCAGCACCCTTAGGCGGAAAATTAACCTTATTTTCAAAGAACTGGCACTATATCACAAAGACAAGTGGATTTTGCAAACCATAGACCAAGGTTACCGGTTCCACTTCCACACTATACCAGTCAAAAGAGGAATGCCAAACCTACCTCCAAATCAAAAACAGAAGCTCTACAGCAGATAATGCAATTAACAAAGATGAGAGCTGTGGAAAGAGTACCAATAACAGAACAAGGCAAAGGATTCTACTCCAGACTATTCCTAGTTCCAAGAAAGGAAAGAGCTGGAGACCTATTCTCGCTCTGTCCACCTTAAACACATACATCATTGTCCCAAAATTCAAGATGCTGACCCTACAGCAACTTCTTCCCATGCTGGGCAAGGAGTGTTGGCTGGTAACTCTAGATCTCAAGGAGGCATACCTGCACGTCCCCATTCGACCAATTTGCAGAAGATACCTCAGATTTCTTGCAGGATCAGAGCACTATCAATTCTCAGCATTGCCCTTTGGCTTATCTACTGCCCAGAGTATTCACAAAATGCCTGGCATCAGTAATCGCCCACTGCAGACTACAGGAATCCAAATTTATCCATACCTGGACGACTGCCTGCTACAAGGGGACAACAAAAGCAAGCTGACAACAGATTTACAAAGGGTCATTTACTTGCTACAAGCACTGGGATACACAGTCAATTTACAAAAATCAAGGCTGATTCCATCCCAAACAAGGACATTCTTGGGGGAATTGGACACAGTAAAACAAATGGCATTCCTAACTGCAGAAAAACAAAAGATCTCCCTCTTTACTTCTTGGCACTAACAAACCACAGCAAGCTAACAGCAAGAAAAGTTCTGCAGGCCTTGGGCTTCATGGCATCATGCATAATCTTGGTTCCACATGCCAGACTGCATATGAGAAAACTACAGTGGTACCTAAAGAATTTATGGTCCCAACACAGGCACAGCCTAGAAACAGAAATTCCACTAATTCCATGCCTAAAACAGGAGTTCCTATGGTGGGCTCAAGCATGCCAGTCAAACCCAGGCTTACCCTTTCACAAATATCAAGCAAGCCAAACCATCACAACAGACGCCTCAGACCTAGGATGGGGGCTCACATGCTGGACAAATGCGTGCAAGGATTGTGGACAGGACCAACTTCACCTGCACATCAACCTAAAAGAAATGCTGGCAGTAAAACTGGCAATCCAAAATTCAGACCATTTCTCAAAGAAGGCCATTTGATGATAAGGACAGACAACACCACAGTCATGTGGTACATCAACAAACAGGGAGGCACTCATTCATACCCCTATGCAGAATGACTTTGGACCTTTGGAACCTGGCACTCAGCTACAACATCCAGTTACAGGCAATGTTTGTACCGGAAAGGAGAACACTCTAGCAGACATGTTAAGCAGAACCACCTCGGATGCTCACGAATGGATGCTACACCCGGACATCTTCAAGACCATCGCAAAGAAATGGGGAATGCCACAGATAGATCTATTCGCTTCCCTCTCAACCACCAGCTCAAAAATTCTGCACAAGGACATTCCATCCACTTGCATCGAAAGTGGATTTCTCCTTCAGCTGGAAAGGCCTGACAGCATATGCATTCCCACCTCTTCCCTTGATACACAAGGTATTACTAAAAATCAAGGAGGAACGTCCAAGGATAATCCTGATAGCTCCAAACTGGCCAAGACAACACTGGTACCCATTGCTGAGGAGCATGTCTCGGGACAAAATGTGGTCAATACCCCTGATGCCTTTGATGTTATCTCAGAACAACTACAGCATCATGCATCCAAACCTAAAAACGTTGCAGCTGACTGCATGGCACATCACATAGCAGCAACTATTCCAGATCTCTCCCAAAGGGTTAAAGACATTATCCTTGAAGCCCGCAGACCTTCAACAAGAAGGAACTATGCAGGGAAATGGAAAAGGTTTGTCATTTGGAGTGCTGAAAGAGGGAAGGATGTGTCGAATATAGATATGGCTAACATTCTGGAGTACTTGGCAGAGCTTCTACATACAGGCCTGGCCTATTCCTCCATCAAGATACATGCATCAGCTATTTCAGCAGAATACAGCTTTGATCCACCTGTCTTCTCACATCCTCTACTCAGGCAGTTCCTCAGAGGGATCAAGAATGTAAAACCTCCTAGGAAACCACCACTGCCAGCTTGGGATTTGAACTTTGTGCTAGAAAAGTTGACACTGCACCTTTGAACCAGCAGCAACAGCAGACCTACAGCATCTTTCATGAAAAACTGCTTTCCTACTGGCAATAACCTCAGCAAGGAGGGTTTCTGAACTTCAGGCCCTAATGGCAGTACAACCCTTCCTAATCTTCCACCAAGACAGAGTGTCCATGAGGACTAATCCTACATTTATGCCTAAGGTGGTATCCAGAGTGTCCCTAAACCAGGCAATCCACCTACCTACCTTCTTCCCCAACCCACAAAACAGAGGGGAAAGAATGCTGCATACCTTGGATGTACAGACAGCTACGCTACTACCTGGACAGAACAAAAAGTAACAGAAAAACTGACCAGCTTTTGTAGCCTATGCAACAGGAAGGGAAGGAAAAGCAATTTCAAACAGACAATCTCCAAATGGATAGGAAATTGCATATGATTCTGTTACTCCTTCCATGGAAAACCAGTTCCACAGAACATACGACCTCATTCTACAAGAGCAACAGCCACTACCACAGCCTTCTTACGGTGGCAACCAAGGACATTATTGAGGCGGCTACTTGGACCTCCGTGCATACATTTGCCAAGCATTATAATTTACCACTGTATTCCAGATCCCGAGCAGGGTTTGCCACTGCTGTACTGCAAGGATCCTAACCACACCATAATCTATTCTTCCTCCTCCCCTAGTTGGCTATGGTATTCTACCCAGTTGTTATGACTGCAGATGCATCCATGAAGGACATAGTACAGTTTTGTACCTACCATAAATGTAGATGTCCGAACTGGATAGCATCTGCAGTCACCTCCTTCCCCTCTGTGGTACTCCTAGGTATTTACCCTCCTAATAGCTAGCTGGTGGGGAGTCTCTTATGGTGTATTTGTTTGTATATATGTGCATACATGCTTATTTTTGTGTTTGCCTTCTATCCTTTGGGAAACATTGGCATTTTACCCAAAATTTAGCCTTCCAAGAGGGCAACTGGCATCTGGGGCAAGAATCACTGAAGAAAATGGCGTCGGCTGATGCCTTTATAGCCGGAGACCAGCAGAGGTGCCGTCGGGTGAAGTGCGACATCAGCCGAAGCCGGACCCGGACTTTGGAATCCGGCCGACCGAAGGGCTGCCTGACGACAGGACAACCCAGTTGTTATGACTGCAGATGCTATCCAGTTCGGACATCTACATTTATGGTAGGTACAAAACTGTACTTTTTGTTTAGTTCTGCTTTTACTTTAGTCTGCATCGCTACTGGAACCTTCCATGCCTGTCTAACAACTGGGCTTACTTCATGGTTTGACTTCATGGAATATGTGACTGGAAGTTTATCAAGCTCATCTTTGATAATATCATCATATTCACTAAAATACTCTTTGTAAAACTATCGTTGTTCTTCATACTTATATGGTGAACCTCTTTATTAAATGCAATCAGTCCCCATTCTCAGACTGTCTTTGAGATCCAACAGTGACTGCACGTGTCTTTTAACCTCGTAGAACTGCAAGTTACAGCTGTTTCCAGCAGAACATGAAAGAAGTACTGCTCCATCAGTTTGAATCTTTTCACCACCATAAGCAACGAGTTTTGCACACTTTGCTGAATCAAGTTTTTCACCAGCTTTTACTTCAGATCCATTGTCTACTTTAAGCTCTATAGGTTCCCTTCAGTCTGTACAGTACAAAATATTTCACACTCTGCTGACAACTGATAGTATTAACTGGTTCATCGATCACAGAGACACCATTGACATAGAAAGTTTGCTCATATCTCTCTGAGTTTGCTCCAATCTCCATCGGGTTTACTTGCTTCTCCAGATACTCTCTTTTAACATACATCTGCAACACTTCAGACTTGCAAAGCCTTTTGAAATGATTCCACTTTTTACATTTGTGACATTGCTGATCAAAAGCTAAACACTCTTCCTGTTCAGGTTCATGACTGCTTCCACAATTGACAGTTAACGATGAGGCTTGGTGTGGCACTACCTCTTTGGTTATATTTCTTTTTCATCTTAATTTTCTGCTGCTTAACTTAACTGTTAACATTTGCAGTAGCATATACTGCAAACTTGCTTTTCTCATTCGTAAGTATATTCATATGCTTTTCTGTAATCACGTGTATTTGACAAATCTCGGTGGCTTTGCTCAGTGTTAATACACTACCTCACACCAAAATCTTTCTCACTGCAATACTTTGAACACCACATATGAGACGGTCTTTTATCAACTCATCTCGTAGATCACCAAATATACATGTTTTTGCTTTATTTTTTAAGTCAGTCATATATGCTGCATTAGTTTCACCAGGCTTTTGATGATCATCAGCCCCTTTTTTCTACATAGGGCTGGGATATCATGTTAACTGTCATCAGCAATCTCAATTAAGTGCCACACTTATGCCTTCTTCAACACTCATGCCTGACTGTCGCAAATCTTCATTCACACAATCCATTCACACAATCCAGCCACTTCTTTACTGGACGTCCTTGCTTCCTTTTACCTTCTCCCTGTCTGTCCCAAATCTTCCTCACCAGATTGACTTCTGCTTTTCTGCACGTGTCCAAACCGCTGTAATCTGTTCTCTTTGATCTTTTCTGCAATTGGAGCTATTTTGGCTTCTGCTGTTATATCCTCATTTCTTTGTCTGTCCCACAGTGTGCATCCTACCTATTTCCATCACCTCTAGCTTCTTCAACTGTTATGCCTTTACTGCCCAGGTTTTTGTACCATACAGTAGTACTGGCTGCACCCCTGTCTTGTACACATTACTTTTCAGCTTCCTAGGCATTCTTCTGTCATATACTACACCTTACACTCTATGCCAGTTGGCTACAAGACCTTCTGATTTTAGCTTTGACCTCTTCATTTAGACTTCCCTTCTCCTAAACCACCCTTCTAGATACTTGAATCTGTTTACCTGTTCCACTATCTTCCCTTCTATCTCTAGTCGTAGCTTCTTCTGATTTTCCCAGATTTGCTGCCATTACCCCACTGTCTTATCTGTGCTTAGTTTCATCCCATGTACCTTCAGTTTTGCACTCCATTCTCCTATCCTTTGCTGATGTTCTGATTCAGAGTCTGCCTGTAATGCCACATCATCTGCATACAGCAACTTTGTTGATCTGCCCTCTCCGACCTGTTTGGTAATGTAGTCCATCACCAGTATGAACAGCAGTGGGCTCAGAGCTGAACCCTGGTGTACACTACTCCCACTGGGAACCCCTCTGTGAGGCCGAACACTGTTTGTACTTGAGTCATTGGGTCCTTGTACATAGCCTGCACTAGAGTCATTGGGTCCTTGTACATAGCCTGCACTAATTCTACCAATGTTTCTGGGACTTCAAACTACTGCCCAGATCAGCTTTCCTTGGGACCTTGTCATATGCTTTCTCCAAGTCTAGGAGCACCCAGTTGGACACTCTCCTCATCTCTAGTTTCTTCTCAATTGTCTGTCTCACTGCAAACATCGGGTCAATTGTGCTGCATCCTGATCTGAATCCGAACTGCTCATCTCCCATCTTACATTCTAGTACTCTGCGTATCCGTTCATGAATCAGCCTCTTCAGAACTTTCATGCAATTTACGAGTTTGATGCTTCTGCACTGCCCTCAGTTGTGGATGTCCCCTTTATTCTTGTACACTGGCATGAGTATGCTTATTCTCTAGTCATCTGGGATATGCCTTTCTTTCCACACTGCTATTAGTACCCTCAGGAGCCATTTCTCCCCTATCTCACTCAGCATTTTATCATATCTGCTTTGACATCATCTGAGCCTGTTGCTTTCCCTGACTTAATTTTCCTTAGTGCTGTTCTGACTTCTTCTAGGGTGGGCTCCTCTTCTTCTTCTCATTGTAAACTGTTTGTGGGGCACTACAGCTTCTGTGGGGTTTTCTCCATTCAGAAGCTGCTGGAAATACTCCCTCCATCTGCCTTTTATGTTCTGTGGACTGGTAAGCAGGTTGTTGCTGGCATCCCTTATGAATGGTGTCTGACTCTCTTCTTTCTCTTTCTGTCTTTGCCTTGCAACCTGATGTAGTTTCTTTGTGTCACTTACTGAGACACTTTCCAGAAATTGGTAGAGTGCCTCTGATGCCCTATTCTTTGCTATTGCAACTTCTTTCGTAGCTTCTTTGTTAGCTAACCAGGCTTTTGATGTCTTGTATAAATGTGTGCCTTTACATTGTAGTATTCATTTGAGGGTTACACATTTCTCTAAATTTACGTTTTAAGTACTCTGGATCTTCCCATGTTTCAGCCTTTATCACAATATGACTGTCCCCCCCTCCCCTGCATACACAGCAGGTGCATACACAAATGAACATTCTTGCTCAATGGCCTCTGAGCCAGCTAAATTGAAAAGTATAAATGCTCTTGTACGTGCGTCTTTATCAGAAAATGCAGCATGTCTGAAAATATTGTATTCTTGCTTGAACACTCGCCATTTCTCAGCAATTATCATCCTCAAACACCAGCAGTTTAGGTCTTGTGTTACATCCCTCTGCCATAACAAATTTGTTTTAAATGTAGGTGTAGACCTTGTGCTTGTAATTATGCTCAAATGCACAACTATTTATTTTATTTATTTATTCCAGTTGATTACCGGGGAAGTCCACTGGGTCAACATGGCCCAATTTCAGTGGAGGCCCGGGGAGAAAAGCTTCGAAAATGCATAAAAAAAGAATTACATACAGGATTTCAACACAATCAAGAATTTAGAAAGCATTAAACAGTTTACAGAATACGATTTCAAGGAATACAGGACAGTATGAGAGTACAATTCATACTGAAATTGATTAAAATTTTGTTTTTTTTACATTGTTATGGTTATTACATTTGCATAGTAAAGCAGTAACTCTTAGTGATTCCTAAACAGATAGTTAAGGTTGTAGGAAGGAGAAATAGTGGTGGCGCTTTGAGTGAAAGTATTGGAGATAGAAATTAGTGCTCAATATTTACATGTTTTGTTGAGCAGGTATGTTCTGGGAGTAGAAGGATTGTGTAGTATTTACAAGTTTTGTTGAGCAAGTATAGCTGTAGGAGTAGAAGGATTAGGTAGTATTTACCAGTTTTGGTGAGCAAATCTAGCTCTAGGGGTAGAAGTAGTTAAGTAGAGGGATAAAACTGCAGGAGATTGTAAGGAGAGATAGATATAGTTGTAGGAATATGTCTATAGGAGGAGGATGGGGTAAATGTATCAGAATGAGGAGACTCTCTTGTACTATATGTGATCCCAGATTAAGTAGGACGGAGGCAGGGGCATTTCCATTTAGTAGACAGGTGTTTGAAAAGTAGGGCCTTGAAATTTTCAGTGTTTGGGGTGGTTCTTAGTGGGGAAGGGAGGGAGTTCCATTTGTTGCCAAGGGCATAGGAGAGGAGCAGCTGGCCGGCAAGATGTTTAGGTTTGTGGATAGAAATTAAGTTCTGATGTTCAGATCTAATGGCTCTGTTGGAAATATAAAGTGGAAGGATATTGGTTAGAGCGGGGCATTTAGTAGGATAAAATGAGTGAGTGTGCTATGGAGAGTTGTAGGTAATCTAGGTGGTTTGGTAGTTCTAGTCAGTTCAGTGATAGTAGGGTGAGGCAGTGATGACTGGAGTTTTTGGATTTGGAGGCAAATTTAGCGATTTTATTGTAGCAGCTTTCTAGTTTAGAGGTGGTAGAGGAAGACAGGTTGGTTAGGAGAGGTGCACCATAATATAGTAAGGAAGAAAGGAGAAAAGTAGAGGCCAGAGTGTGCCTTGTTGTGTTAGAGAGAAAGTGGTTGTTTCAATACAACATACCTAGCTTTTGTTTTTTTTTTGTTTTTTTTACGTTTTGTTGTACATGTATATCGAACTTTAGTTGTTCATCAACAATTATGCCGAGAAGTTTAGCAGAAAGGACGACTTCTATAGGTGTGTTTGTTTGGCTGAAGATTTTGAAGTCGCTTTTATTGAAGGAGTAGTTCTTAGAGGGTGAGAATAGAAGAATTTTGGATTTGCTAGCATTAAGAGAGAGGTGGTTTTGGTGCATTCAGTTTTCAGTTTTGGAGAAGGCAGTTTGGGTT